>NW_006160083.1:329611-408925 GCF_000334495.1 Tupaia belangeri chinensis | reverse complement strand
GGCCCCCCCCCCCTCCCAGCCCGTGCCCCCTCCTCGGCCGGCCGGTGCCGGATCGCAGCCTCAACAAGAGGCGGAGGCCAGAGGCGCCGCCGCGGTCCCCACCTCTCAGAGGTGGGCTTTTCGGAGTTCCCGTCCCGGGAGGGAGCGCAGAGAAAGTTCTCTGCCTTTCCCGGCGCGCGCGCACCCCTACGCCGTCTCCGTCCTCCCCTCTCTCTTCCCTCCCCTTGTTCCTTTCCCGTCTCCGTTTCCTCCTCCTCTCCCGGTCTCTGTGCCGCTCTGTCATTCTCCGCCCGCCACCCCTCTCACCCCTGCGGTGGCCCTCTGCAGTTTCCATAGTGAGGTCTCCCTTCCCTTCCTCCTGCTCTCCCTGTGCCCATTCCTCGCCGCCAGCCCTCTGAGGGTTCCTTAGGAGTGAAAGTGGCCCTGGCTGGAGCGCCTCCCCGCTCCACTAGGTCATTCCGCACGAGACGTGGGCACCTGAGATCCGCTCCCGATTTCACCCCCCAAATGTTACAGATGAAGTTCTCAATCCCGCCGTTCCGGAAAGTTTCGGGAAAAAATACTGAAGCCGTGTTTTCCCTCCATCTCTGCACTTATCCTGACAGGATCCCGAGCGGTTTGTAGGTCCCCGAACCCCCCACCATCACCACCATCCCCCCGCAGAAAAAAGAAAAGGTTCCGACTCGCCCGGGGCAGACGCGGGGGCGGGAGTTGGGCGCCCGGGACTCCCGAGACGCGCAGTGGGGAGCGGGGCGGCGGCGGTCCCGGGGGAAGCGCCCGGCGGGGACGCAGCTCTCAGCCCCCACTTCCGCTTGCGTCTGGCCCCGGGCGGCTCCAAGCCGACGCCGCAGGCTGCACCTACCTCCGCGCTGGGGTGCACATCTGCGAGTCAGAAATTATGTCAGAGGAAGGGTGTGTGCGCGCGAATTGTTTAACCCTGGGCTGTTCACAAGCACCTTTTCCTTTACCAGCGCTCAGGAAGAGAGGATGTGCTTAGTCTCTAGAGAAAGGAAGCAGCGGTTTCGGTAAGACATGACTAAGGAGCACAGTTGCTCATTTGTCCTAGGACCGGGGTTCTCCGTTGCCTGGTGGGTTCGAATTGGGGATGGGCAACACCAAAGATGGCCAGCGCCAGGGACCCAAGAGCCCTGGTGCTAGAACTGCCAACTCTGCACATCACGGTAGGGACGGTCCTGGCAGAGGCAGAAATGAATTGCCAACACCGGAATTGTCCTAAAGAAGTTGCCGACCCAGGTGGATTAGTAGTGCGATTGCCTGGTGACCCGGAACCCACGAAGGGTCCGCACGAGAGGCGACGCTAGTAAAATAGCAACACCTGTCACGTGCGCAGTTCGGGGTCGTCGAGGACGGCCCTGTCGTCGTGACCTTCCAGGTTACTTAAGTGACGTCTCTGATCCTCGGGCTTTCATTATGTAACCGCATTCCTCACCGCCAGGGTCTGTCAGGTAGGTGCTGGCGAATATAGCTTGGGTCCGAAAAGTACCAAGAAATCAATCCACTAGCAGATTCCTATGGACAATCGTCTTGCCATAGTATTTCCACGTAAAATTACTAAACTAGCTGACACTTTTCCTCTCTAATTCAAGTCCTCCCGATAAAGAGACGCAAACTATATAGAGAAGATTGTGTGTAGGGACAGACACCCCCCTTGGGTAGTCTCTCTCCTTCACTTCCTTTTGATGGCTAGTACTCTGTTTTCAGGACCAACTAACTTATTTACAGTACTTGGAAATGGCTCCTGGTACAACCCCATCAATTGGCAAGAACTGATAGGGAAGGAAGCCACCAGGTGCTTCCGTGCCCTGCTGGGGTGACTAAAAGCCTGTTTCTGAATATCTCATCCACCTTGAGTCTACTCAGCCTTTCTTCGCCTATTAGCTCTTCTCCATCTACCTCTGGTAACAAGTCTTAAAGGCCCTTAGGGAACTATGTTTTAAATCATGAGAAATAAAAAGGATGATTGAGCCAATTCAGATCAAATTCTTTTGTTTCAGTCTTCTGTTTGGTACTTGCCATGTACCAGACCATGTGCTAATTTAGGGCGTTAATTTAATTCTCACAACAGCACTATGAGACCATCACTGTCAGTAATTGCATTTTCCGATGACAACGATAACAGATCTAAAAAGGTAAAATAACTTGACCAGGGTCTCCAACTAGTAGGTGAGAGACGGGATGCAAATTGTCAGCAGTTTAGCCCAGATTCATATGTAAGAATGAGTCATCCAGAGTGTTGCTAGAATTTGGAGGGTTTCATTAGGGAAGATGGAGAAAAGCATTCAGAAAGTGGCCTTAATTTCCTATTCTATGCAAAGGTTTCTTTGGTTCTCTTACTCCTTCTTGTAATGCTAAATGATAATCATCTCAGCTATTTGACATTTCAAAACTTTGCCCTTAACACCTAGAGCAGATCTGGCATATATAGTAGGTGCTCAAGTACCTTTATTTATTTTAATATTTGCCAGAAGGTACATGCACTTTCCAGAAACAGTGCTGAAAGTGTTGTTCAAATCACCAGTTTGGGGACTCAGACTGTGCTGTCCACCATGTAGTGTTCCAGCCATCTTAATCACCATTCAAAAAATATTGAATGCATGAATGAATGAATGAAGCCCTCTTGCTTTGGTTCAGCTATGCTAAATAGCTTATTATATAATAAATATTAATTTTTAGTTTTTGCTATAGGGTTTGTCATAGGTTTGCCAAAGAGAGAGGCAGAGATACAGGGAAAGTGAGAAATCACTCGCCCCAGGGAGGATGGCCACACAGCAGTCCCTTCTCCTCCATTCTCCTTTCAGGATTTTGGACATGTCCGCACACTTGTTGGCATGTTTTTGTTTTTGTGTGTGTGTTCTTTTTTTTTCCTTTCTTAAATTTTTGCTATAGGGTGCATGCACTCACCAGAAAGACAGAGACAGAAACAGAAAGTGAGAAAAACCCCAGGGGGGATGGCCATGCCAAGATCTCTTCTCCGCAATTTCTCCTCCATTCTCCTCTCAGGATCTTGGGCACACACGCCCAGCGTAAATTTATTTTTTTCTTTTTTGGAGAGGTTTTTGCTATAGGGCACATGCACTAGCCAGAAAGAGATAGAAAGCAAGAAATCACCCCCCAGCGGGATAGCCACACCTCAATCCCTTCTCCTTTCTCCTCTTGGGATCTTGGGCACACACGCACACGTGCCCGACCTGAGTTTAAACCACCAGGTCTGGGACTCGAACTGTGGTCGACTACATGGGAATCCAGCGACATAGCCATTACCCTAACTGCTGGTCCCACCCAGCAAATATTTTACCCACCCAGGGTAAATTTTAAGCCACCAGGTCTGGGATTCAAACCATGGTCGACTAAGTGGGTGTCCAGCAACATAACCATTATGCCATCTGCTGGTCCTGCCAGCATGTTTCTCAAGTCACAAAGTCTGGGGCTCAAATCATACAACTGGTCACGCGGGATTCAGCATTTTAACCTCCCTATCCTGCTGCCCCATACATTTACTTTAAAAAGCAGAGTTTAGGGGAAATTCTATAGACATACAGAACTGCTCAGTTCCAGAGGGAAAAGTAGGTTTTTTTTTTTTTTTAAGTAAACTGGCTCCTTACAAAAGTTTTTCTCTGAAAGTTGCAAAAGCTTTTGAGGTCACCTGGAGTTAATGGAGAGAGTTAGGCCCATTCTTTTTCCTTCTGGGGCTTTACTGGAATTGAATGCTATTAGAGGTTAAGTGGAAGTCTTCTTTGGCTGATTCTTTATGAAAATCAGTTCCCAGGGGAAAGATGATGGACATTAGTCCCTGGAGAGAAATAATCTGTCAATGGAAATGAGAGATGACATCACATATGACTCTCTTTGCAGAATACCTCTGGAAACAGCAGGAAGGATAGCTTAAACATGCCATCAATTTTCATAGAAAAGGGAAACTCACACCCAAAGGATAGGGAGAGACCAGGAGACAGAATTAAAGTGAATAGTTCCTGAGTGGTTAGCTGCAGGTGATTTTGGGGAAAAGCTAAGTGTTAAGGTATGGAGTAAGAATCCTGCTGAGCAAAGCACCAAGCAGCAATGGAGTGAATGAGCTCTGTGACACTGGGCAACACCCTGAGCCAGTTCCTTATTTAAAGAGTGGGGATAGGGAAATACTGCACCTTTGCTAGCCCTGTGAGTAAATGACTGGTATATTTATAAGTCATCTAACTACTGACTTCAAGCAGCACATAATATGAGACAATATGGTAACAACATTAGATTCTCTTTGTTGAATTCCTACTTTGTGCTAATTTTGTTTTTGAGAGATTTTTGCTATAAGGTGCACGTGTTTGCCAGAGAGGTACAGAGACAAAGCAAGAAATCACCCCCCAGGGGGGATGGCCACGCTGCAATTCCTTCTCCTCCATTCTCCTCTCGGGTTTGGGGAACGCACACACAGGTGGCCTGGCTTGAGTTTTAAGCCACAAGGTCTGCAACTCGAACCACAGACAACTGTGTGGGAGTCCAGTGACGTAACCATTATGCCATCTGCTGGTCCCTGTGCTAATTATTTAATCCTCATAGCTATCCTGTTGTTTAGGTTTTACTCTCCCCATTTTATTACAATGAAAACAAGACAGGAAAAATAAGTGTCTTGCCCAGCTGTACAGAACTAGACTGTGCAGACCTGGGTTTGGCACTCACGTCCGTTTACCTCCAAAGCTTGTGATCTCCATTTGTCACAGCTGCCTAGTAATAGATTTTTTCACCTAGTTGTCCTTAGCCATTCATTCAGCCTTTCTACTTGGCCTGAAAAACATGCTAAGAACGGTATTTTTTCTTTTAATGCTAAACCTAAACTTCTAAATAGCTTCTTTTGCACCTACTTAGAATGTTATACTTCCATTTTTGAGTTGTCTTAGTAAAGCTCTCATGAGACTTACTACATTTTTGTAAAATTGATCCCTTCTGCAGCTTGTCCAGTCACCACATGTTCTTGCTTACTTATTCCAGAAGACACTATTGTCCAGGCTTTGGAGCCCTCTATGAATGTCACTCATGTTCACTTTCATACTCTATAAAAAAGAGCCTCAGAATCTTATTCTGCCCCCTTTAGCATCCCAGGGAATGAAACCTTCAGACTTGGGATTCAATATCTACAAATGGAGAACATAAATGCTGGACATTGGGGCCAGCAGGTGGCGCAGTGGTATTTATAAGTCATCTAACTACTGACTTCAAGCAGCACATAATATGAGACAATATGGTAACAACATTAGATTCTCTTTGTTGAATTCCTACTTTGTGCTAATTTTGTTTTTGAGAGATTTTTGCTATAAGGTGCACGTGTTTGCCAGAGAGGTACAGAGACAAAGCAAGAAATCACCCCCCAGGGGGGATGGCCACGCTGCAATTCCTTCTCCTCCATTCTCCTCTCGGGTTTGGGGAACGCACACACAGGTGGCCTGGCTTGAGTTTTAAGCCACAAGGTCTGCAACTCGAACCACAGACAACTGTGTGGGAGTCCAGTGACGTAACCATTATGCCATCTGCTGGTCCCTGTGCTAATTATTTAATCCTCATAGCTATCCTGTTGTTTAGGTTTTACTCTCCCCATTTTATTACAATGAAAACAAGACAGGAAAAATAAGTGTCTTGCCCAGCTGTACAGAACTAGACTGTGCAGACCTGGGTTTGGCACTCACGTCCGTTTACCTCCAAAGCTTGTGATCTCCATTTGTCACAGCTGCCTAGTAATAGATTTTTTCACCTAGTTGTCCTTAGCCATTCATTCAGCCTTTCTACTTGGCCTGAAAAACATGCTAAGAACGGTATTTTTTCTTTTAATGCTAAACCTAAACTTCTAAATAGCTTCTTTTGCACCTACTTAGAATGTTATACTTCCATTTTTGAGTTGTCTTAGTAAAGCTCTCATGAGACTTACTACATTTTTGTAAAATTGATCCCTTCTGCAGCTTGTCCAGTCACCACATGTTCTTGCTTACTTATTCCAGAAGACACTATTGTCCAGGCTTTGGAGCCCTCTATGAATGTCACTCATGTTCACTTTCATACTCTATAAAAAAGAGCCTCAGAATCTTATTCTGCCCCCTTTAGCATCCCAGGGAATGAAACCTTCAGACTTGGGATTCAATATCTACAAATGGAGAACATAAATGCTGGACATTGGGGCCAGCAGGTGGCGCAGTGGTTAAGGCACTGGAGTCCCCCGTGACTCACAAAGGTTGGAATCTTGGACTTGGTTGCTTAAAACTCACACTGGGAGCACATGGGTGCATGGCCAAAATACCAGAAGGAGAATGGAGAAGGGACTGCAGCCTGGCCATCCCCTTTGGGGGTGGGGGGGTGTGATTTCTCACTCTCTCTGGTGAGTGTATGCACCCTGTAACAGAAATCTTTAAAAAAAAAAAAAAAAAGTGCTGGACCTCAAGCTCAGATCCAAACCATTTTTAAACTGAAGCCAAATTAGACAGTTACACATGTGTGCAAATGCAATTTCATCGTTTCTTAAAAGTGGACATTTGATACCTATGTTGTTAGGAATAGGGATTCTAATAACCTTCAGAGTTTTGACTTGCAGCTGTATGCTCCCTGAGCCCAGAACATTCCTGTCCTAGTTTGGTTCACACTTGCTGTCATTGCCTGGTTTCCTTGGTTAGACCTGAAACTACATAAGGACAAAGGACAGTCCATCTCCCTCTTCACTATATCCCTTGGTAAATGATAGACACATAAATATTTAAGTGAGTTAACTATTGCCACCGCATGTCTTCTAGTTTTCAGAGCCAGCATTTTATTTAAAATTTTTTTAATAATTATTTATTTTATTTATTTATGTATTCATTCATTTATTTCTTAATTTGAGCAGAGAGAGACAGAGGGTGAGAGTGAGAGAGAAAGGAAGTGAGAAAGCAAGCCACCAGATTCAAGACTCGAACCCTGGTCGGCCATGTGGGAGTGTCCAGCACCTTAACCACCATGCCACCTGCTGGTCCCAAGAGCCAGCATTTTATTTTATAGAACTGATCAATCACCCAAAGACTGACACCCCAGGAATGACTTCTGTTTCTCACAGTACCTCTATCAAAGGGGAAGTAATTTCTGCTCGAATCAGAATGATCATGATCCTTTGTTCTGGAATCAGAAACTTCCAGAGCTAGGCTTTTCTCGGTGGCTACTTCTGGATCAATGAATAACGAGGCACCCAGAAGCAGTCAACGTATCCAGTAAGAGTTAGACCTGACCTGTGCTGTGGGTGGCTGCCACCTGTGCATGTCCTACTAATGGGGTAATAATGGTTACCCACTTTACAGGGATACCTTGAAAATGACTTGATCCAGGAATGTGGTGGTGTAGAGCCTGGCATAGAGGAAGTCATCTCCGAATGGTCAGATCGGCAGTCTCACTCGCACCCATCTGCTACATAGGAAAAACAGTTCTTGATTTCTGACAAAAAGGCACCAACAGCCTAGCGTTTTCTCAACTTTCTACCACCTTCCATCAATTATGAGCCTTTCTCCAGCTGGAAAAGAAAAAAGCCAAGTGTAAACTTCTCTTTCTTTGATAATATATTTTTTTAAATACTCATTCTTGCTGTTAGCCTCTTTATCCTGTTTTAAAATAGCTTTATTCCCTCTTCTTTAAAATTTGCTTAAATTAGCAGTTCATATACATCCAATCTTGCATTTTTTCAAGTTTTAGGCATTTTTCTTTCAGAATTTTTCAAACAGTCTCTCTTAGTACATTTATGCATTGACAACAAATACCTGAGGCTGGGTAAATTTAAGAAAATAGGGATTTATTTTGACTCACAGTTCTGGTATCAGAAGTGTAAAGGCACCACAAAATGATGGAAGGCAGAACTTTCAGCAGAACAGAGCATGGTGTGTGTATCCATGTGACTTTCTCTATACTTAAAAAACCACTAGAACTCAATCAAGAGGCCCTATGCTAATGACATTCATCACACCAGACATCCCCACCCTGGGACACCATGAAATAATTAAATTTTTACTTGACACCTTTACAATACATTCAATACATTGAGTTGTCAAAAAAGTCATGACATTTTTCTATCCAAACATGCATCATGACTTTTCTGACGATTCAATATAATCAAGTCCCAAGACATGAATTGCAGGGGAACATCAAGTTACTGCCCACTAAGACTGAATTCCAAAATGTGAAACTTTGGGGTACACACCTTTAGCAAACCATAACACAGCCAAAACATTTTCTCTCTGACCATGAACAACAACAATCTGTTTCATGTTAAACAGTTTTATACGTGTAAAAAAGTAGTTGTGTAAGTAAGCATGGTTATGCTTCAATCCTGCTCCAATGCTATAGCTTCTCAGATTTGGGGTGCATGTGTTCCCAAATATGTTTCAGGCTGACCAGGCCAGAGATCTGAACCAAGATCACCACGTGGGAGCCAGCTCTTCTTTTTTTTTCTTTTTTTTTTTTTTTGAGAGATTTTCACTGTAGGGCACGTGCGCTCGCCAGACAGACAGAGAGAGACATAGAGACAGAAAGCGAGAAATCACCCCCCAGGGGGGATGGTCACGCCACAATCCCTTCTCCTCCATTCTCCTCTCGGGATCTTGGGCACGCACGCACACGCGCCCGGCGTGAGTTTTAAGCCACCGGGTCCGGGACACGAACCACGGTCGACTACGTGGGAGTCCAGCGACATAGCCATTACGCTAACTGCTGGTTCCCGGAGCCAGCTTTTCTTGAGCAGTGTGTTGCTGCTGCACCATGGAGCCAGCCTAGGGCCTGCACTCTTAAACCACTACATTATACTTTCATATGTATGTACACTTCATGAAGCTTAATATAGGAACATTTGTACTGCTCAGGAATGCAGTCTTACAGAGGCAAAAATCCAATTATTAGTAGAATTCAGATTATCAGGACGACTGGGAGTGAGATCAATAGGAGGAGTGGTTTAGGAAGTCAGTCACAAATGTGGGTTTCTGGATGTCAGACTAGCTGGGGTAGAGGAGGAGAGTGTCTTTCTAGCCCCAAAGCACTCACTCACCTAACTATAAAACTGGCCCTTGGGAGCAGTAGTCTCGGTCCGAGGCTTATTGCCTTTGCCGTTCTTATAAATTCCCATTGACCTCACTTTGGCCCAAGGTCTGGTAGTATCCAGTCTGGGCTGTGGTCTTTGCTATAAAAATAGCATATGGCTAAGAGGCCTGTCTTGTAGTTGTAAAAGTGGCACAGGGTTTGAATTCCCCATGATCTAATTTGGGAGCCCAGTACAAAGAAGGTGTTCAAAGAACTTTTCATATTATCTCAGCTATGGTGACAACCAAGGACACTGGGGAGGAGCTAGGGGCAGAGAATACCTTAATTTTCCAAGCCAGTGTGCATAAACTTAAAATGTGCAAAAACATAAATGCATCACTTGTACAGACTGGACCTGGTCATGAGATTACATGACATTAGATCAATGCAGTTCTAAATGGTGTATTCACCGTGCACTGCCTTTGTGTTAACTGGCACCAATAACACAAAATAAGTTGCTTCCTGAAATGTAAGCCTAGCAATTAGGACCTTGTCACGTCTCTATCAGATGTTGGCAAAATAATTGGTTTTGCAGTTGTTTTTTTATTTTTTTTCCCTCACTCCAAACAGGTTTGACATTATATATTGGGTGGCTCATGGCACTATAACTGGAGTAAACTTCAGCTACTGTTGGGCTCTATGTAAGAGAGTTACAAAATGGAAGGAAGATAGTTACAAAAATGGAGGGGTAGTTTTCTTTGGGAATCCTCACCATGGTGATGGTGGTTCCTGAATTCTGGTAATATAGTAACACAGATTCATTCACATACATTTTTACAATCAGGGTTTCTTTCTTTCTTTTTTTTTTTTTTAAGAGGTTTTTGCTGTAGGGCGAGTGCGCTCACCAGACAGACAGAGAGAGACAGAGAGACAGAAACTGAGAAATCACCCCCCAGGGGGGATGGCCATGCCGCAATCCCTTCTCCTCCATTCTCCTCTTGGGATCTTGGGCACGCACGCACACGCGCCTGGTGTGAGTTTTAAGCCACCGGATCCGGGACACGAACCGCAGTCGACTACATGGGAATCCAGCGACATAGCCATTACGCTAACTGCTGGTCTCCAATCAGGATTTCTTACAAATGATTATTCAGCCTACTGATTCTAAATATACTTCTGAACCTCGGACTTATATTTGCTCTAAATTGTCTTTTCCAACAAAACAACAGGTTAAGGTGAGAAATGACTCCCTCCCTGATCAGACTATAGCCTTATGTCCAAGAAAAGAGAAAAATGACAAAATTTAAGATCACCTTCTCCATACTACACTGACCAGGTCAAAGGGAAGGGAAACATCAAGAGAGAGTACATCAATAAAATATTAGGCAATTGTTAAAAAGAGAGTAAGAACCATATGTTTAGCATATAAGCATGTCCATGATGAATTGTTCTGCAAGAGAGTTACAGCACTGTTTGTTTAATTGGGTCCTACTGCAGTAAAAATGAAATGAAGCACAACACAAAATCTCAGCCTGTGCTAAAATGTGATATGCACAGAAAAAAGTCTAGACGGATCGACATCCAACCTTCTGTGACCAGTGATTTTCTCTGGGAATGGGAATTATGGAGATGTCTTATACTTTTCACATTTCTATGATAGGCATTTCCATATTGTTTGACTATTTTTACAACAAGGATATATTACTTTCTTAATGAGAAAAATAATATTCTTTTTAAAACAGAGAGAAAATATATAAAGAAAATTTATGTTGGTATTGTCACCCTTAGGGAAAATTTTTCTTATAAATTATAACCTTAGATTTTTCTGTAACATTCGATATGTGTTTCATTATTTGAAAATAATCTTATGTATTTTTGTGTCTGTGAGAACAAACACTAGAAAGAGATTTATGATGGTCAAAGCAGGCTTTTGAGGGGAAGCTAGTGACTTAGAAATATAAGCAATTGATATATGGTAACCATGGGTTTAAAACATGAATGGAGAATAACAACTGAGTAATAGGAAAAAATAAAAGTATTCTCAACCCCTGGCTATATAAACATGGAAGATATTTCTTCATTCATTCATTCAATATTAATCAAATACCTACTATATGCTATGCATTTTGCAGGTAGAAGAAAAGTTCATACTCTAGGAAAGAAGAGAAGCATAAAACAAATACCTGAACACAGATGTAATTAAACATTATTCTAAGTATTGTAAAGACATTAAAAGGAAGATAGTGTACACAAGGTAAACAGAAAAGGCCTCTTCTTTTTTTAAAGCTTTTTTTTTTTTTTTTTTATGGCCATAGCGTGTATGCCCTTGCTGGAGAGAGAGAGAAGGAAGTAAGAAATCACACACTATGGGGTGGCACAGTGGCCCCACCGCAGTCCCTTCTCTTCCATTTTCCTTTTGGGATTTTGGGCACACATGCCTGGTGAGATTTTCAACCTACTGTTGGACGACTTGAACCATGTTTGGCCATGTAGGATCTGGCGTCTTAACTATCACGTCACCTGCTAACCCCTAGAAAGGCCTCCTTAAGGAATAAGTAAATTGCAACATAGAGAACAAAATGGAGCCAATTCCTTAAAGAATGAGAAGAAAAGTATTCTGGGCAGAGAGAACAGCTGGCTGGGTAAGGTCTTGAGAAGAAAGTTAGATGTTTCAGAACACAAAAAGACCTTTTGGTACAGTACTACGCATAAGGAGGAGATGATTAGAACAGGATGAGAGCAAGCCTGCAGCCAGGTAATAATAGGGCCTTTCAGGTGAAGAGTTTGCATCATATTCTGAGAATAAAGGGAAGCCAGGGAAATACATTGGGCAGGGGAATGGCAAGAAAGATCATTCTGTGTGGAAAATAGAGTCAAAGGGCTATTGCATTGTCCAGATGAGAAAACATGAAAATATTTCATCTTGTTATGAAAACAAATTTTGCGTGATAAGAAACATTAGTGCATGTTGTGCTGCTATAACAGAGTGCCAGAGATTTGGCAACATATAATGAACAGAATTCCATTGGATTACTGTTCTACAGGCTGGGAAACCCAATATTAAGTTGCCGATATCTGGCGAGGGCCTTCTTAACCGTGGCAGAAGACATCACATGGTGGAAGGGCAGGGAGGGAGAAAGAGAAAGTTTCAGAGAAAGAGTGGGTGGATGAACTCCCCCTTTCATAAGGAACTCACCCCTGAGGTAATGAACCTACTCCTGACAACAGCGTTAATTCAGTCACTGCCCTCATGGCCTAATCACTTTTCATTAGCTCCTCCCCCAATGCTGTACATTAAGTTTTCAACACTTGCTTCTTGGGAGAACACATTCAAGTCATAGCATGTCATAATCAAAATTGGAAGTCAGATGAGAAAATGAAAAAAAAAAAGTTTTCAGCTCACAACACAAAGAGAAATCCTTCTTTCGGTCCATAAGAAGAACCTGTAAAAGATAATCAATTAACAGCTCACAAGGAAATACAAACGGCACAAACATGTAAAAGATACTTTATTTTATTCATACAAAGAAACATTCAAATTAAAACTATACTAATACTTGCTTTTCAGCTGTCAAATAGGCAAAATCTAGTTTGATAAACACAGTCAATTACTAAGGCCTTGGGGAACTCTTACATGTTGTTGCTCAGTGTGTAAATTGATATAATTCCTAAGAAGGCAATATGACATCTATTGATACTGCAAACTCAAAAGCTGGGCACTGTGCTGTGTGCCTGTAGTTGCAGTTTACTCAGAAGGCTGACACACGAAGATCATGACACAGTGAGACTCTCAAAACCAACTAAGAAGACTGCAAAGCGATGTACCCTTTGACCTAGCATACTATATTTTATACATGACATATGTTTGCCTATGTGAAATGACACACACAAGGTTCTGCATTGCAATATCTTTTCAGGTGACAAAATCATAAATAATGACAATATAAACTATAGGGAACTGATTAAATCAAGATACACATCGACAATGAAGGCAGGAAAAGACTGATTTCTCAGTTCATAGCGAGTCAGGAAGAATTCTCTTATTCAGAAGAGGATCAGCTTTTTTGTTCTAGTGGATCCTTTAATGACTGGATTTTGACCACCCACATTAAAGAAGACACTTTGCTTTACTCAAGTGTATAGACTGAGCTACTAATCTCATTTAGAAAACAGGCACAGTGATGTCTAAGGAAATATCTGGGATCGCAACATCCTGAGTGTGTTTTCAGGCTGACTTAGGATCCAGACTCAGTCAGCCATGTGGTTTACATCACTGCAGTTTGCTACCAACTGCACCACCAGGGTGGGCCTCTCACTTAATATTAATACCTCCTTGAAATCCCTCTTCCCAAGTACAGTTATGCTGAGGGTGAGAGCCTCCACATACAATCTTTGTGAGGGACACAATTTAGTCCATAACAGAAGGTAAGGGTGAGAGGGAGATTTACCTTGTTTATCTTTTTATACTGTCTGGGTTATAAGCCACCTGAATGTGTTACCTATTTTAAAAGATTTTAAAATGAAATCCAGGTTTTTGCCTCCAGGAACTTGGAAGATTGTGGTGTCATTCACTGGGAGAAGGAAGACAGAGGCGGGGAAAAGTTTGCTGAGGTGAGAATAGAGAAGGGAGCATTAGAGGTGCTGGAGACACACCATGATGGAGTGTCAGCAAGCTATGATGTGCAGGTAGGACAAGGGGGTCGTCTGCACAAACCAGAAAATGTATCGCCCAGGGCAGTGGTCCCAAACTATTTAGTATGCTTTGGAATCATCTGAAGAGTTTGCTTTAACATAGATTGCAGGGCCCCACCTCCCAGGGTTTCTGAGTCAGGTCTGGGGTTGGGCCCACAATCTGTATTCCTAACAATTCTCAGGGGATGCAGACACATCTGTTGGGGCCCCTACGTGGAGTACCACTAATCCAGCACAACAATTCTACATTCTGGCCCTGTCCCATGTTAGTATGACAGCGGGGAGTCTTGAAGAAAATAACATTACCTGGGACTTAGTCTAATGCAAACCAGTTAAGTCAGAACTGGTTTGGGGCTGGACCCTGATCATTTTTAAAGCTCCTCATTTAATTCTAATGTGAAGCTAAGAATGAGAGTTTCTGACCAGTGGAGAGAAGCTGGATAAATTAGAAGAGGCCAAGAACAATGACCTTAAAAGGTCAGTCTTTTAAATGATTAGAAGGCAAGGAGGAACCAGCTGAAAGATCTGAGCAGTGAAGAGATAAAGGAAAACCTGGACCTGCACACTCATGCCTCAGAAGCAATTATCAGCTGACAGGGTCTTCTGGGTTCTGGTGATACAGGCTCAGTGAAGATGTACCCCACCTCCAAGAGCTCTCTTGGTTTAAGAACCGAGATGCTCTGTTAAGGAAGTGATGGCAAGATCTGGCTACTTCTTTTGTTGCTATTGTTTTATTTTTGCCAGATGGCACAAGCACTGGCCAGAGAGTGAGAGGGCAAAAGCACCCAGTGAGGCGCAGGCACACTGCAAGCCTTTCCCTTCCATTTTTCCATCCTGTTGAGATTGTGTGTGTGTGTGTGCACGCGCATATGTTTTTCTAGTATGTTTTTCAAGCTGCTGGACCTGAATCTGAACCATTAAATCAGCCATGAGGAATCTGACTCCCTAAACAACCAGGGCACAATGTTGTCCCAATCTTTTTATTTTTTGACAATGTAAGATCTTTGTTCATGTGCACCAAGGACTGCATCAAGGATATTCATGGTAGCATTGCTTGTAATACTGAAAAAGAATGGCTGTGTTATATAAAACGTTACGTTCACATGGTAGAATACTATACAGTAGTTCAAAGGAGTGAACCAAGTAGACAACTGGTGAGAGTTCACAAAGTATAGAGGAAGGGAAAAAGCAACTTGTAGTTCAATATAAGAAAAATGAGGCCAGGCTGTGGTGCAGCAGTAAAGTGTGATGCTCAGAAAGGCAAAATTGCACATGGAAAAGTTCTCAGTTCAAGATGGAGACCTTCCTGAAGATGCCGGGAATATGTGCTTGCTCTTGACCTGGGGCTAGCTAATGGCTGGGAGTGGATTGAGCATCAGGACCCTGATGGGGGTTCTCTCTCTCCCTCTCTTGAGAGAAATAAATTAATTTTAAAAATAAAAATTTTAGGAGCCAGCAGATGGCATAATGGTTACGTCACTAGACTCCCACACATTCGACCATGATTCGAGTCCCGGACCCAGCGGCTTAAAATTCAATGCTGGGCACGTGTGTGTGTGTGTCCAATATACCAAGAAGAGACAGGAGGAGAAGGGATTGCAGCATGGCCATTCCCCCTGGGGGGGATGAGTTCCCACTTTGTCTCTCTGTCTTTCCAGTGAGCACTTACTATGCCCTATAGCAAAACTTCTCAAAAATAAATATATTTAAAATTTTAAAAAATTCATACTATATGTGTTTGTGCCTAAAGATATAAAAAGAGGTCTAAAAGATGCATTCTAAATTCTTATCTGGAGAAAGAAGAAAAAAGATTGAGAAGTGATGAGTAAGAAGGACTTTATTTGTAATACTCTAAAACTTTTATAAGACTTTTGGATAAATCCACATTTAATTGCTTCAAAGCTGTCCTAAATTTGTAAAAGTAATATACAACTGTCAATAGTGACTACCAACTGTAAACTTAATATATGCATGCATTAAAATTCTTGACTTTGTGTGGGGTCCTGAAATAATAATATCCACATCCCTTTGTGATTTCTGAATCAATTGATAATCTCTACTGACCACATAGAATACCTTTTTCCAACCCATATCCTTGATGGAGAAAAGGAGAGAAACTATAATTCTAAAAAGGAAAAAACAAACAAATAAACAAACAAACAAAAAACAATACTTCTTGGAAGTTTCCAGCAAAGCAAGCATGTTTAAAATAGCATTTCATAGATACAGTCAGCTTCCTTCCCCAGAATCCTGCCTAACAAATACTCCATAGTTATTTAGTCAAGAGTCTGTGCTGGAATGCAGATTGGGAAAGGCAACTGAGATTTTTATTTTGCAGGCCTTTGTCTAATGTAAATGATGCTTGGGAGACTGTAGGTAAAGATCTAAAAATCCACTGAAATATACTTCACCGTGACCATACCTTGGACTTTCTAAACAAGTGGGTCCTTTTGAGCTACCTGTGTCCACAAACCTCAGTTGTCCTCCTAGAAAGCAATTTTAAATCCTCAGATGTCTTAGACGACAATACTATTATATGCTAGTTACTGAAGATCGGAGACTTCCTCTCTATATTACCACTGTGTTTCAGGTACCTGGCATATAGTAGGTGCTTAGTAAATGCTGGAGAATGAAGCCACACCAAAGAAAGAGGCAAAAATCATGGATGAAGTCTACATAATGTTACAAGACGCCAGACACAGAAAAGTAAATGCTACATTTTCTATTTATGTAATGTTATGAAACAGGGGGACTTCACTGATAGTGGTAGAAAATAGTTGTTTTCAGGGTTAGTATGTGTAGGGCCACCAAAGAGGCTTCTAAGATTCTGGTCATGTTCTACTGCTTGAGCTAAGTAGTGGTTTCATAGATGGGATCACTTTGTGAAAAATTCATTACGCTATGTAATTATGATTGGTGTACTGCTCTGGTAGCATTTTTTGAAAGATTTATTTAAAATAAATGAAATCCAACTTTTTTCCCCAGAAAAAAATACATTGTGAAATAAAAGCAAATAAGTAAGGTATTGAACTTCTGATCCTTTATATTATAGATGATCTCATTTCTGCAAATCAGTTTCCATTCCTACACATATTTTCATTTTGTATTTCTGAAGAGCAACGTGCAACATTACCTCTAGGCTTAAAGGCTTAGCTCTCCCTGTTCCAAATCATTTGCTTTTCCTTATCAGAATTTAGCTAACGGTAAAATGGTTGTTGTAGGATTGGAGGCAGCTCTGCTATTAAGTTTTTAGCAACCTTTTTTTTTTTCCTGCTCCTAATCTTATGAAATTTCTAAATACTTAAGCAGACAAGGGAGACTAAGAAAAACAAACAAACTTCAGAAATATGTGACACTACTTAATAGCTACCATATTCCTTAGTTTTAAACTTTTTTTCTTTTTTCTCCCTTTTTTCATTCCTATTCCTTTTTCTTTCTTTTTGGGACAATATTTAAAAATACTTTAAAAATCTTTGAACCTAGTAAACCATATATTTAACTTTACATACAAACACATACATACATAAGGTAATTCACAGCTACGCTGTAATGGCAGAAGGCTAATAGCAACACAAATGTCCGTCAAAGAACTTGTTAAGTATGCAACATTCAATCGTAGAAAAGTATATGACTGTTACACTGGACAGGTATTGGCTAAAGCTGGAGGTGGATTGTGACATTAAGACCCGGTGGGGGATGTGGTCTGTCTCTGTTTTTTGGGTTTTTTTTCTGTCTCTCTTTCCTGTGGAAGAAATAAATAAATCTTTCAAAAAAGTATGTGACTGTTAAGAAAAAAAAATACAGACTGAGCCTGTGTCCATGATATATAGATATGTGGAAAACAAGGTAGAGAGCAGTGTGTTTAGAGCATGACCATTTATGAATGCATAAATGAGTTCTAGGATACACAAGTGATCCCCTTTTGGGTACACATGGGAGGAGAGAGACTTTCCCCTGAATACCCTGTTGGCTCTTAAATATTTAAGTCATATTATGTGTTTTCTAATTAATACTGAAAATTTAAAAACATCAAATACTTGTGGCAATGGTTACTAGTGAGAGCTCCTGTTTTGTCAAGAATGTGGAATAGGGACCAGCAGTTAGCATAATGGCTATGTCGCTGAACTCCCATGTAGTTGACCGTGGTTCGCGTCCCGGACCCGGTGGCTTAAAACTCACGCCGGGCGCGTGTGCGTGCGTGCCCAAGATCCCGAGAGGAGAAAGGAGAAGGAATTGCAGTGTGGCCATCCCCCCTGGGGGGGGGCGGGGAGGGACTTCTCACTTTCTGTCTCTCTGTCTCTGTCTTTCTGGCGAGCGCATGCACCCTATAGCAAAAACCTCTCCAAAAAAAAAAAAAAAAAAAGAATGTGGAATAGAGGCACTCTCACACGTGGCTGTGGGAAGGGGAAATTGGGATAACCTAACAGAAAGGCAGTTTCTCAAAATGTATCAAAAGGTTCCAAATTTCCCTTTTGATTACATATTGCCAATTCCAAGGTTTCTTTTTTTAATTTGCTAGAGGGCCTGTGTGCTCATCAGAGACAAAGAAAGGGAAAGCGAGAAAGCATCCCCATGGGGAATGGTCATGCCACAATCCTATCTCTTCTATCTCTCTCTGCTTTTGGGATTTGGGGCACGGATTTACAAAGGCCTGGCATGTTTCTCAAATCTCAGGGTCCAGGACTCAAACTGTGTGGTCAGCAATGTGAGATCTTGCTATCTTAACCACCACACCACAGGACAGCTTGAATTTTCTTTTTAAAGGTTTTTGATAATAGGGTGCATGTGCTTGCTAGAAAGAGACATTGTCAGAGAGAAACAGAGAGAGGAAAGCAAGAAACCATGCCCCAGGGGGGATGACCATGCTGCAATCCCCTCTCCTTCTGTCTCCTCTTGGGATTTTGTTCATACATACATACACACACACACATACATACACACATACATGATGTGATTTTCTTTCTTTCTTTCTTTTTTTAAGAATTATTTAATTTTCTTTACTCATTCATTAGTTTTGTAAATTTGACCAGAGAGAGACACATAGTGTGGGGAGAGTGAAAAAGCAAACCAACAGGTTGGGGACTCAAACCATGGTCAGCTACACAGGAGTGTCCAGTGCCTTAACCACCACACCACCTGCTGGTCCCCATCCAGATGTGATTTTCAAGTCATTGGTTCTGGGGCTCAAATTGCAGTCTGCCATGTGGGAGTACAGTCCACCATAACACCTGCTGGCCCTGGTCTGAATATTTTTTTTTTTTTTAAGAATGTAACTCTCTAGGGGACCAGCAGTTAGCATAATGGCTATGTTGCTAGACTCCCACGTAGTCGACTGCGGTTCAAGTCCCGGACTCGGTGGCTTAAAGTCATGCCAGGGGCATGTGCGTACGTGCCCAAGATCCCAAGAGGAGAATGGAGGAGAAGGGATTGTGGTGTGGCCATCCCCCCTGAGGGGTGATTTCTCGCTTTCTGTCTCTCTGTCTCTCTGTTTGGCGGTCACACACGCCCTAGAGCAAAAACCTCTCAAAAAAAAAAAAAAAAAAGAATGTAACTCTCTGAAAATACTTATGGACACTGACAGTGTGGAATGGGGGAGGGGAAAAGGGAAGAATATAGAGGAGGATAGCACGAGAACAAATAGAGAAGCATGACAATAGTGGGACACAGAAATGGTTTATTACCTGTTGATGATAACGTGTATTCTCAACTGGACTGGTGTGAGAAGCATTTCATGTTGAGCAAATTCTCTTTACAAGCCAAAGTATGTATAGTGATTGAATGCTTAGAAAAAAGAGAACAAAAAAAAATCTGAAAAAATAAAGACTAACTCTGTATGAAGAAATGGCTCTGATGAAGCACAATGCAGAAATATTGAGAAAAAAACTATTGCTAGATGTATATAATAGAGGATCATGCATAAATTATGGCACAAGCTTTACATTAAAAATGCTATATTGAGGGACCAGCAGGTGGCATGGTGGTTGGGGTGCTGGACACTCCCACTCAAGTCCTGGATCTGGTGGTTTGCTTTTTCACTTTCTCTATTTCTCTTTCTTTCTGTGTCTCTTTCTGGTCAAAGTAAAATAAATGAATGAACCAATAAAATTAAATAAAAATAATTCTTAATAAAAATACTATATTGAAATATTTAATGACAGTAATTTGTTCTTAACATTAAATGAAAATATATAGCATATGGAACATAATACTAGTTGTAGCAAGAATGCAGTCATATAACTGCATATGTGTGAAGGTATGCTTATGTGTGTATAAAATCAAAAGTTAACACTTATTCTAGGTGATAAGATGGCAGGTATTTTTATCTTCTATTTTCTTCATTATATACATTTTCAGAGGAACCTTATGCTTATGTGTTGTACCAGAAAATTTATAATAAAAAGTTAAAAGAATAAAACTGCTTTCTACAGTGGTTAAACTATTTTATGTGTGTATATTATCTATATTGATATCGATATCGATATGAACTTAACTTCTTTGATTATAAAAGAAAAAAGAGAGAGAGAGAGGGAGAAAGTGAGAAATTACCCCTAGGAGTGATTGTGGTCATGCCACAGTCCCTTTTCCACCAGTCTCCTCTCAGAATTTTGGGCATGCACACTCACATGCCCAGCTGCCAGGTCCCAGATGTGAACTATAAATCTGGCCATGTGTGATCTAGCACCTTAACCTCCATGCCAACTGCTGGCCTAAGAAGTAATATATTTTTTGGGGGTCAGCAGGTAGCATGGTAATTAAGGGTGCTGGACTTCCACATGGCCAACCATGGTTCAAGTCCCAGACCTGGTGGCTTGCTTTCTCACTCTCCTCCCTTCTCTCTCTCTCTCACTCTTACTCTGTCCCTCTTGGATCAAATTAAAATAAATAAGTAAAATAAAGTTCAATAAAATAATTTTAAAAAAGTAATATTTTTTAAAGGTGCTATAAGTAAATCCATCCAAGAGAACATAAGCACGGTCCAGAAAATCCAGCTGTGAAAAATGCAATGCTACATTAAGTTGAGGTTAATGAAATGATAGAACTGAGACTGCTGAGGACAAGAGCCAGTTGCCAGTCACTTTATATCCAAAGTGATATTAAGAAACCCATTATCATGGCCACTGTCTCCATAAGCAACATGTTTGCCATTTATGCTCTGAGGATTAATTCTCTCAAAGTAAACTTTTATTTCTTTTATGAAGCAAATATTTACCCTCAAATATTTGTCTCTTTGTGTATATTCTTTTTTTTTTTTTTGAAGAGTTTTTTTGCTATAGGGCGCGTGCACTCACCAGACAGAGACAGAGAGACAGAAAGCGAGAAATCACCCCCCGAGGGGGATGGCCACACCGCAATCCTTTCTCCTCCATTCTCCTCTCAGGATCTTGGGCACGCACACACACGCGCCCGGCATGAGTTTTAAGCCACCAGGTCCGGGAAGTGAACCGCAGTCTACTATATGGGAGTCCAGCGACATAGCCATTATGCTAACTGCTGGTCCCTGTGTGTATATTCTTTTACACATATGTGTATGTATGGCTTCAAAGGGTTTATGGAAAATGGGATTAAAATACAAGTTTATTTTCATGTGAAAACTTGAAATCCACACATTAATTTTTCATGATATATACACATTTTCCATGAACTTTTTGAAGATCCTTCATAGGTACATAAAATAGTGATATAAAACTTTTTAAAATGGCTTCCCATCAAATTACATCTACAATATTATCTTTTTTTTCCCTTCATTACCTTTTCTCATTGTGGTAAGATTCACCTATAATATCAACCATTTAAAAGTGAATAATTCAGTGGCATTTAGTACATTTATAATGTGCAACCACCACCTCTATGTAATTCTAAAACATTTTATGACTCCAAAAAGAAACCCTGTACATATTAAGCAATTGCTCACCATTCCACTCTTTCTTCAGTGCCTAACAACCATCAATTTGCCTTATCTCAATGGACTTACTTATTTTAGGCATGTCAAAGAAATGATATCAGTTGATATGTGGCCTTCTGGGTTTGGCTTTTATGTACCATCACATTTTCAAGGTTCATCCATACTGTAGAATGTATCAGTGCTTTTTCATGGCTGCATAATATTCTGTTGTATATATAAACTACACTTAGCTCATCCCTTCATCTGAAATGGACATTTGAGCTATTTCTACAGTTGGCTATTTTAAATAGTGCTGCTATGAATATTCATGTATATGTATCTGTTTTGAGTCCTTGGTTTAAATTCTTTTGTATACATGCTTAGTACAAATGAGTAGTAGCACTCATTATGCAAGACTGCCATGAAATTAAATACAGTCTTATGGGGACCAGCAGTTGGCATAATGGCTATATCACTGGACTCCCATGTAGTTGACTGCGGTTGAGTCCCATACCCAGTTGCTTAAACTCACGCTGGGCATGTGGCACATTTGCACATGTGCCCAAGAGGAGAATGGAGGAGAAGGGATTGCGGTGTGGCCATCCCCCTTGGAGGGGTGATTTCTCGCTTTCTATCTCTCCTATCTCTCTGTCTCTTTCTGGCGAGCACACGTGCCCTATAGCTAAAAACTCTCTGAAAAAAAAAATACACAGTCTTGTGAATTGATAACTAATTTTAGTAAGCCACCCAAGGTAGATGATAAGCTATATCATGAGAGATAACAAAGTATAGAAACTTTTGAAATAATAATAGTAAGAAGACCACCTTTCTTTTGATGCTAGGAAAGCTTTAGGAATTGGTGACATTTCAGATGAATTCATAATTATGGGTAAGTAAGGTTTTGGCCACTCCTTACTAGTTTAAGAAAAATTCGAAAATGTATCGGTTTTCCTAAGCAAAGAAGGTATATATATCCTGCTTCCGGCACAGCTGGATTCAGGATATCTAGTGGTACAATTAAAAAGCTGTCTCTCCATCTCTGGGCTACTTTATCCTCCCACATGGCTGACCAGGGTTCAAGTTCTGAATCTGGTGGCTTGCTTTCTCACTTCCTCTCTCTCTCACTCTCAACCTCTGTCTCTCTCTGATCAAATTAAAAAATAAATGAATGAATAAATAAAATAAATAATTATTTAAAAAAACAAAGATGGAGATAAAATGACATAGGAAGTTCAATTTAGCAAGAAGCTTGGAGAACAAAGAAAAATAAAGCTGGAAATATGTTTAGAAACCTTGACAGTCAAGATCAGGTGTTTATGACCAATTTTAAAGGCAATGTGGAGACAAAGAGATGTCCAAATATCATCACATATTAAAAATGTAATATATCATCAGGTATAATTTAAAATCAATTGATTTTCTTGAAGAGTCTGGTATATAAGTACATGCTTCATTTGTAAGGCATTTGCTTTCAGTTAAAGTATATCTACTGGCTTGACCCACTACTGAAAAAGTTTTTATTACATTTGTTGAATGCATCTGCCTCCTCCTGCTTATTAAATTTCCTCTTGCCTATAACTTTAGGGTTTGGCTAACCTGAAAAATACATATTACTATGGGGATCCCAGGTGGAGAAACAGGGAAATTTCAGAGATAAATAAAAAGAATGCAACCAACCATGAATCCTTAGACCTGATGGGCAATTTACAACCTTACCACTTTAAGGCATTCATTTATCCTTCAGTTAAAGTTGTTCTCTCAACCTTAGCACAGACTTTGGAAAAATAAATGTGTTTTGTTATAATAATGATTAAAAAGTCCCTTTGGAGGAAATAACTTGCTGATGAAGATTGATTTCTCTCTCTCTTCCTCTCCTATTTTCTGTGTGCCTTCTCTAAAATCAGAAGCAAGAAAATGGTTGACCATAACCCAGAGTAATGGGCCATGAAATTCCCAGTGCAGGTCAACCAAGGTTGACTGTAACTTGGTTCCAGTGGCCTCGCTTCACCATAGGGTTAAATTCTGAGAACAGGCTTTGCATAAAATGCTTCACATGAATTCATTACCATCTCAGGTGAGATCTGAGAGGTGGATTATTGTGCTTCTCATTTTACTGATAGGAGGCAGTGAAGCTGTGTGATGGCTAGTCCTTAAGCTCTGCACCAAGACATCCTGAATTTTTGTGGCTTGCCATGTCTGAGCCTCCAAAGCCTCATCTGTAAAGTGGGATAATAAAAATGGGATAAATAAGTAAAAAGAATAAATCTAAAAAGGCTTTGATGAAAACTGGATGAGATAAAAATGAATACAAAGCAGTTAGTGTAGTGCTGCAGCATGATTGATTCATCCTACTCTTCCTGGAACCTTCCCAGTTTTAGCATCCTGTAGCTTAGAAACCCTGTCAGTCCCAGATAAACAGGGATGGTTGGTCACCCAAGAATCAGTAACTCAGACTACTCCCTCAGAAAATACTAGCTATTTATATTTCAGAGGGAAGAAGATCAAACTACTCAGCATCATGTAGGGAACATAGATATTTTAAAGACCACTTTTTATGATGAAAGGATGAAACCTATAAATTTCATATGTAAGGAATCAATATCCAAATTCCATGTGGGTTTTAAATTTGCCAGAGGGCATGTATATTCACTGGGGTGTGGGATAGAGGGGGTGGGAGTGAGAAAGCACCTCCCATAGAGCACAGACATACCATAATCACTTCTCCTCCATTTGTCCCTCATCAGGATTTGGGACATGCACACACAGATGTCTAGCATATTTTTCAAGCCACCAGGTCTGGGACTCAAAACTTGTGGTGAGCTATGTGGGATCCAGCCACTGTAACCACAAGGCCACAGGCTGGCCCCACATTTTGCATTTCTATGGTGTTTTTATTCATTCTTTCATTCAGTCAATCCCTGTCCTTATGGAACATACAGTTAAGAAGAGAAGAAAGATATTTAACAGCTACCTGACAAACAATTCCAGTTGCCTTTACATTAAACAAATTTGATATTAGTGACCCAAACTGGTAGATAATTGCCCCTGATCTGATTTTCCACAGATGTTCCTGAAGTCATCCACTCTGAAATGTTTACACCTGTGACTATGTTTTCTTGCAAAGTGGGCACTTGGGATTTGAAGTATAGACCCTGGCCATAGAGAAGGAAAAATTTAATTAGCCTCAAATGACGTTTGGTCTGGGCCTTGGGGTTCTTCTTTTATTTTATTTTTAAAGATTTTTGTCACAGGGCATGTACATTTACCGTAGAGAGACAGAGAATGAGACAGTAAGAGAAGAAGTGAGAAGTCACCAAGAGGGGAGGGCCATGCTGCAATCCCTTCTCCTCCATTCTTTTCCTAGGATTCTGGGGACACACGCACACACACCTGGCCTGAGTTTCAAGCTGCCAAGACTGGAACTCAAACAGCAGTCAGCCCTGTGGGAGCCTAGAGTCTATGCCACCTATTGGCCCCCTCCTTTTACATTTTAACAAAATTAGCATATGAAGACTGAAGGAATACAGGATCTACTGTCTTCTCTGTCACATGGACTGATCCTTAGCAGGCAGGCTTCTAACCAAAGAGGAGGCCTCTGTGAGCAGTACAGGTGAACCAGACCTGCATTGGCCTGCCTGTAATAACCAAGCACAGAAAAACCCAACAGTCTTACATTTCAACACATACTATCGCCACCCACGAAAAAGGCAAAATGGGTTTTCCAAATGTGTTTCCATTGCACTATTGAATAGTCTTTTATTTTCCTTTCAGTAGGACTAGGAAATTCAGAATCAGTCACCTTGTGCAAAATATAATAATCTTTTGGTATTATATTTATGATAATATATGATGGCGAAAGTGGATATTTCATCTGGGAGCCGGGGCGGTCACAGGGAAACTGACTTTCTTTAGCAGCACCGTGTCAGTAAGCTGAGAGAGGTCTATGCTGGGTTAAAATGCAACTTTTCACCCCCATTGGCCTGGCAAACTGAACAGAGAAGGCAACGTCTAGCAAAACAGGATTAGATTTCACAAAAAGATATGGAAAGGGATACAAAATCTCTCACCGTGTCTCCTGCAAAAATAAAAGAACAAAAGAGCCAATGGCCATTTCTTCAAAGAGGAGCCCTCCCTGGACTGTTTCTGCTTAAAATAATTTCTTTCTTACACTGGAGTTTAGGTGGCTGGAGCTTTACAAAATCTTTACAAAGTTAGGTGTTTTGTATATTTTATTTAAGTTACACATCAGGGAAGATTTTTAGGTGTTTTAACTTGGTAGAAAAGGCTATGAGCAAATCCCAAGAAGAAAATAGGGTTTATTTTGGGTCTGGGGCTCAAAGGGGACAGACAATTAGAAGACTATTCAAGGACAGTGGCACTGGGGCTTCAAATACTGGAGGCTGGTTTGGAAGAATGGCCTCAAGAATGTGTCAGCAGCATTTGTATTAGCATTTTCATTTCTCTCTTTTTGCTTTCTCTTTTTGAAACTGCAAGCAAGTCTATGGCTATTTCTTAAAGGAATTTAGTGCAAAAGTTGTGCCCCTTGCTATCCTGAGATCTTGCCTAAGATTTGAAAACCTGCCCAATGCAGATGTGATCTGATACTTCAAATGAAGAAAATAAGTTCCAAATTTTTTTTCTCAGTGGTGAGTTTTTTTTTTTTTCCCCTAGGCTGAGGGAGGGTCAGAGAGGAGCCACATCTGTTTTTCCTTCTTCTTCCTTTTTGCTTTTCTTTCTTTCTTTTTTTTTTAAAGGAAGATGCTTTGTTAATCAGACATCGTAGCAGAAAAGAAAAAAGAGAGATCCTGTCATTGCTAATCTTTCATAAGTTTTATGTACAAACTGTGTCCCCCACAAAATTCCTATGTTAAAGTCCTAACCTCCAGTACATTAGCATATAACTGTATTTGAACATGGGGTCTTCAGAGAGGTACTTAGGGTAAACTGAGGTCATCTGGGTAAGCTTTCATCTAATATGACTGGTGTCGTTGTAAGAGGAGGAAATTTAGACACACACATGTGCATGTGCAGAGGAAGGACCATGTAAGGACACAGTGAGCAGGCAGCCATCTGCGAGTCAGGAAGAGGATGCAGAAGAAACTAAACCTGATCCTGGACTTCTATCCTCCAGAACTCTGAGAAAATAAAATAAATTTCTGTTGTTTACACCATCCATCCAGCCTGTGGCATTCTGTTAGAGCAGCCCTAGTAACTAATAAGTCAAGTGACTCCACCAAAGGATGTCAATGGGATATGACTGCTGCTGGTTTGAGGAGAACAGCAGCTTGCTTTCCATGTTTCATTGCTATACTCTCTGAGCTATCTTTAAAAGTGTATGCAGAATTTAGGTTCCAACAGAGGTATTTATTTATTTATGGTGAAAAGGAAAGTGAGGCTGAATTTCCCCTAGGCTGAGGGAGTGTCAGAGAGGAGCCACATCTGTTTTTCCTTCTTCTTCCTTTTTGCTTTTCTTTCTTTCTTTTTTTTTTAAAGGAAGATGCTTTGTTAATCAGACATCGTAGCAGAAAAGAAAAAAGAGAGATCCTGTCATTGCTAATCTTTCATAAGTTTTATGTACAAACTGTGTCCCCCACAAAATTCCTATGTTAAAGTCCTAACCTCCAGTACATTAGCATATAACTGTATTTGAACATGGGGTCTTCAGAGAGGTACTTAGGGTAAACTGAGGTCATCTGGGTAAGCTTTCATCTAATATGACTGGTGTCGTTGTAAGAGGAGGAAATTTAGACACACACATGTGCATGTGCAGAGGAAGGACCATGTAAGGACACAGTGAGCAGGCAGCCATCTGCGAGTCAGGAAGAGGATGCAGAAGAAACTAAACCTGATCCTGGACTTCTATCCTCCAGAACTCTGAGAAAATAAAATAAATTTCTGTTGTTTACACCATCCATCCAGCCTGTGGCATTCTGTTAGAGCAGCCCTAGTAACTAATAAGTCAAGTGACTCCACCAAAGGATGTCAATGGGATATGACTGCTGCTGGTTTGAGGAGAACAGCAGCTTGCTTTCCATGTTTCATTGCTATACTCTCTGAGCTATCTTTAAAAGTGTATGCAGAATTTAGGTTCCAACAGAGGTATTTATTTATTTATGGTGAAAAGGAAAGTGAGGCTGAATTTCAGTAACATTTATTAATTTTAATGTGTTTTAATATGCTTAATAAAATTCTCAATTATGCATGGACTATAGGGTAATATAACAATGAAAGAATATTAACACATTTTTAAAAGGTTTTGATTTCTCTGTGTGGCCTAATGTTTTTCTTTTTAGCTTAAAACCCAGTGTCAGTGTTTGTTGGGTCTGTGTTTTAACCTGACCTTGCACATCACTTAAAATGTCCAGTCTCAACCTCAGAGTGATTAAGACTAATACAGCCATAAATAGAATAAAATGCAGCTGTTAATGTACTACTACCATACCCAAAAGCATTTGTAGGGGCCAGCCAGTGGTGTGGTGGTTAAGGCAGCTGGACCCCACATGGCTGATGGCTTGAGTCCTAGACCCAGCAGCCTGAACATCATGCTGAGCACATGTGCACGTGTGCCCAAAATCTGAGAAGAGAGTGGAGAAGAGATTGCAGCATGGCTGTCCCCATTGAAGAGTGCTTTTTCACTTCGCCCTCTCTTTTTCTCTGACTCTCTATAGCAAACATTAAAAAATAATAATAAAGTAAAATAAACTTTATAAAGTATTTTCAGTGCTAACTGAAAAAATAATTTAAATCATGTATACATATTATTACTGAATTGTGCACAGTCGTATGTATATACATTATAATTGTACATTCAGTATCATTGCAACAGAATGTTTTTGCTTAGTTTTTAGATATTTTTGCTGTAGGGTGAGTGTTACCACCAGAAAGACAGAGAGACACTTCTTCTCCTCGCTCAGGATTTTGGGCACTCATGTACACATGCCCAGCATGTATTTTATTCCACTGGGTCTGAGACTCGAACCATAGTCGACTACGTGGGAGCCCAATGATGTAACCATTATGCCATCTGCTGGTCCTTTTTTTTTTTTTTTTTGGAGAGGTTTTCGCTATAGGGCGCGTGCGCTCGCCAGACAGACAGAGAGAGACATAGAGACAGAAAGCGAGAAATCGCCCCCCAGGGGGGATGGTCACGCCGCAATCCCTTCTCCTCCATTCTCCTCTCGGGATCTTGGGCACACACGCACACGTGCCCGGCGTGAGATTTAAGCCACCGGGTCTGAGATGCGAACCGCGGTCGACTACGTGGGAGTCCAGCGACATAGCCATTACGCTAACTGCTGGTTCCCTTTTTTTTTTTTTTTTTTTTTTTTAAATTTGCAAGCAGGCATGTCCACTTACCGGAGAGAGACAGTAACAGAGAAAGAGAGAAAGTGAAAAAGCACCCCTCATGGAAATGGTCATGCTGCACTCCCTTCTCCATCGCTCCCTCCTTTTGTGATTTTGGCCACACATGCATGTACACTTGCTCAGTCTGTTTTGTAAGACTCCAGGTCTAGGACTCAAACTGCACAGCTGGCCATGTGGGAACTAGTTTACATAACCATCAGCCCATGGACTGGCCTCATTACAACTAAGTTTTTTTTTTTTTTTTTAATGACTAAACATAGAAAAAGTAATATATAAAAATATACCAATTATTACTCTTGGAGAGTGAGATTATGACTCCCTCTCACAACTTTTTATTTTTGCCTATGTTACTTAATAAACATGTATTGCTTTCATGATTAAAGAAAAGTATATTATCACCAATGTGAAGATGTCCATGAGTTCATTATACATTACTAATTAAGTGAGCTAATCACCAGGTGTAAATGCCTGGAATAAAATCAGGTCCAGATTATGAGCTCAGTCAAGGGTAGTTCTATCTTTACGTGGATTAGACTAGTTTCTAACCACACAACGTGATGCAGATGTGCCAGTGGGAGCTAATGATATTTAATTTTAACCACCAGAGACAAAAATCAGGAGTCAACACAATTTTAAAAACTGAATTAGGAGGAAGAAGAAGAGGGAATAATTAAAACTAGTAGAATGTAATCATTTTAGAGAATTTGTATTTTATATAGTTTCCTTAATGGTAAACTTGCATACTGTTAAAAACTTACCAATATTTTTGTAGAATTGCAAATGCCAGGAATGTTCCCCCCAACCCCCAAAAAAGACATTATTCTCCAGGAAGATGGTTAGAAAAGTGAAGAAAATGTTAGTTAAAACTTACAACTTCACTACCTTTAAGTTTCCATCCAAAAGCATTCTATAGGCAATGTATACCTTTCTGTGAAATACTGTTTGGGAACTCTAGAGATAAGTAGGAGTATTGTTTCACTGACCAACCTGCTGCTGCAAGTTGACACAAGACACTGGGGAGAATATCTAGGTGCTATGAAATTGGCTAACTTAGTATGGCTAATTTTAGTGGAGGGATTGAAACTGGACCAGCAGGCACGGAACCGAGTCTTTTCATGTTGTTACTCTGTTTCCTGACCCTCCTCCTCCCCTGGGGAAAAAAATTTCCCTAAACTGCTTTTAGAACAGCTAAGGAAGTTGTGTAATGAGGGACAGGAAAGGCCGTTGACTCGAAGGCAGGTTCTTTTTAAAAAAATGTCAATTAATTCATTAATGAATTTTGCTATAGGGCACACATGTGTTCACTAGAGACAGAAACAGAGAGAGAGAGGAAAGTGAGAAATCACCCTCCCAGGGAAGGGATGGTCATACCAAAAGCCCTTCTCTATTCTCCTCTCAGGATTTCGGGAATGCATGCACATACGCCTGGCATTGTTTTTCAGGCTGTTGGCTCCTGGACTTGAACTGCAGTCAGCCACATGGGATCCAGCAACCTTAACCACCATGTCACCTGCTGGCCCTATTCTTTCTTTTCCTTTTTTTGGGAGTAGCGGGGGGGAGGGGGGATTTCAATATGGTCTATCTAACTACAGAATTGACAGCATAGATGATTTTTTGGGAAGGTATCAAGAGGCCCAGAACCCAACTAAACGTAAAATATATAGCAGTGTGCAGTTCTCAGCCTTACTTGTCCCTGCAGATAGATGAGTACCTTCGGTAATGATAAGGACTCAGACTCATCAGCACTGTCTCTCATCTGACAATACTAACAGGTTCCCCGAGGAGTAGAGATAAGTAACCAGAGAAAAATCTTTGCTAGACTGTCCTTGGACATGTGAAGATCACAAATCATTTGTAACTCCCAGTTTCTGAGCTGAGTAGTTCCTTCGCAACCGAACAAAGTGCTTTTATTTTCTACTTTAGTGTGAGTTGACCTGAAACTTTAGGCCTGCGCCAAGTTACAAATACACCCTACAAGGAATTGGCTTTGTTAACGAATTCCTAACTGGAGTCCCATTTTACGAAGGTCTAGCTGAACCTTACAACTGCAGGAGGACTCACTGTAACAATATGAGCTTTCATAGCCCTGCTGTTTAAGATTCTTTCTCTCAGACTAAATAAGCAAAAGTGCTCCCAGACATCCATCATGAGTATCACAGACTGACTAAAGTATCATATAACTTAGAACTGGGTTGTTCGAGTCCTTTGGGCTTCCTGACTTTAGTTAGCAGCATCTGCTAATGCTGGAAATGTGTTTTGAAGATATTGTATCATTTGGCCAAGAAAATGGAGGGCCAGATGGCTTTGAAAGAATATTAAATGGCAGAAAGCTCTCCTGGACAGCTTAAGTGTTTCTAGAGATCATGCTTATATTTTCTTAGAGAGTCTTTGGGGAAAAATTTTGTTATTTTATCTAAACCAGAGACAATAAAGAAGATAAATAATTTCAGTAAATTTTTCTAAAATAAAAACAAAGTTTTTTGAACAATGATAAATATAATTTTGAATATTTCTGATGGGATGGTGGTTAGGAGGTTTTTTTTATCTTACTGACATATTCTGTTTTACCAGGGAAGGAATAATATTTACTGTTTGCTTTCAGCCATGTATTCTTATCCTTTTATTTATTCATTTTTGGTAGAGGTTTTTGTTTTAGGGCACATGCGCTCATTGGGGGAAGAGAGAGAGAGAGACAGAGACAGTAAGAGGGAAAGTGAGAAATCACTCCCCGGGAGGATTACCACACCGCAATCCCTTCTCCTCCCTTCTCCTCCAGTCTCCTCCTGGGATCTTGGACACACATGTACGTGTACCTGGTATGAGTTTCAAGCCACTGGGTCCAGGACTTGAACCACTGTTGACCATGTGAAGTCCAACCACATAACTGCTATGCCATTTGCTGGCCTCAATGTATTCCTATCTTAAAAGGAAACTTTTTGAATACCAGAATGACAACTTGCTCATAATTTGGAAACTTGAGTATACATCCAGAATATTCAGAGAATGAACACTGATCTTTATTGTCAGGAAAATTAATCAAATAATGTACAAAAAATTCTTAGATGTTGCCTGGCACATGATCTGTTTAATACATTTAACTGCTACTGAGTATGAATGAGATCTAGATTCAGAAAGCCGATGTTTTTATTTGATGTCTCCATTTGGCTGTCTCACAGGCATCTCCAACTTGACATATTTGGTGTTGAGTTAGTTATTTCTTGCTTGTTACTAATATGGCTCCTCCACAGTCTTCTGCATCTTAGTAACTAATAGCCACATTTGTTCACAATGGAAATCAGAATCTTATGTGATCTCTTCCTCTACCTCACCACTCTATATTTATCTATTGGGTTACTGGGATGGGCAAAAAATGTGTCATGACTTTTCCAAGGACCCAGTATCCCTAAGTTCTCATTCAAAGTTTAATTTATTTTTTGAATTTGCCTACTAATCTTATCACTGCTTGCTAAACCTCTAGCCTAAGTTTTTCAACCTTAGCACTACTGACATTTTGGGCCAGGTTTTGCTGGGGGGTAGGCTGTCCTAGGCATTGTAGAACCCTTAGCAGCATCACTGTTTTCTCCTCCATGGATGCTAGCAGGATTCCTCCCCTCAAAAAACATTTCCAGATAATGCCAAAGTTCGATAGGAGCGAGAAGGTGCAAAATCGCCCGCAGTTGAGAAACTCTGATCTAGACCTAGGTACTATCATCTGCTACTTGAGCTCCCCGAAGCTTTGTTACTGGGTAAGAAAGGGTAAGACTGTCCATCAGGGTAAGACCCTCCCTTGCTTCCCTTAAAGGCGTTCCATAAGCAGCCAGAGAGGTCTTTATAATGTATGAATCTTATCAGTCCACATTCCAGCCTAAACTCTGCCTGCTTCCCTTCACACTTAGGACAAATTCTGTCACCTCTGTTAATCTTCATCGAGTTCTGGTTTTCTCTCCAAACTCATCGTGTGCATCTCCCTCACTATAATCCAGCCTTGGCATAATTCTTCCCAACTGTACCAGCGTCTATGCATTTTAGCACCTTTATACGTGCAGTTACCTACCTGGAGTCAGGACTCACACAGGGGCCACTTACTTTCTGTCACACAGCCCTACTTGTTTCCAGCAATATACTTACCACAATTTGCAATTGTAAATTTTCAATCTTATTTTTGTTGCTTGCGTCATACTAGACTATAAGTTCTTTGAAAGTAGAAGCAAGTCCATTTTATTCCTTATTCTATACCAGCACCCATCATAGTGTCCTGTCTATAATAGAGAATCAATGCATATTCATGGAATGAATGAATGAAATATAAAAGTAGTTTGGGTTGGAAAATGCTTTCCCCATTCTTCACACTAGGGGGTGCCAGATGAAGTACAGTAAATACTTTTGTACAATACTTGGAAGGCTTAGATGTTGCTTTCCCATGATGCCATTTAAACTTGGTAGCTCAACAAATCGTTCTTCTCACTTCATAGTAGTTCTCAAGTTCAGAGTAGTGCTAATGAGATATGCCTGCAAAGTGCTTAGCCCAACAGTGACAGACAATTAGAAATTCTCAGTAACTACTAATTATTATTTTCACCTATTAAATTATTTAAAAATTCAGTTTTTAATCAGCCTCTCACCAAAATGGGTAAAGGAAGTAGTTTAAAGCTGAGAAGCACTACTAATTTATATGTCTTTTAAATGACTTTATTTGTGTTCCCCAGAATTTTCATTGAAACATATAACTTTCAATTTTTAGTCAAATAGGATCATGAGCAAAACAAAAAATGGCTAAGATATGGAGAACACAGTGTTTAATAAAACGTTTAGATTGACTTTTTTATTTTTGAGCCAGTTTTGAGTGTTCTTTTTTTTTTTTTGGAGAGGTTTTCGCTATAGGGCGTGTGGGCTTGCCAGACAGACAGAGAGAGACAGAGAGACAGAAAGTGAGAAATCACCCCCCAGAAGGGATGGTCATGCTGTAATCCCTTCTCCTCCATTCTCCTCTCGGGATCTTGGGCACGCACGCACACACGCCCGGCGTGAGTTCTAAGCCACCGGGTCCAGGACGCAAACCGCGGTTGACTACGTGGGAGTCCAGCGACATAGCCATTACGCTAACCGCTGGCTCCCCAGTTTTGAGTGTTCTAATTCCTAACTAAAAATGTCATGTGATGACATACTTATCTGTAAAGTCAGTCTTGACTCCATTTAAATTTATTAGGGTTTTCGAAAGCCATCTTGGTGGGTGAGAGTTTTATGACATATTTTGCTGAGCTGGAATAGCTACAGGTTAAGTGTATATCTTTGCCAAAACAGAAGCCTAGTCTTGAACAGGAATGTCAAATACTATGTTGCTTTGATTCTTCTCAGTATATTTTGAGTCACATATTTCTTACCATCTTCACTTCAACCAGTTTGCTGAAATTTTGAAGGGCATTACAACCTTTTAGATAAATTTGTGAAAAATAGACTACCTTGCAAATATCCATTTCTCATATATAGAATAATGAATATTTTTACATTACAAAGAAGATATAGTTACAAAACAAGTAATTTACTATTAGCTGCTCTCCCTCTAGATTTTCAATTTGCTTTCACTTTTTTTTCCTTCTAAATTTGTATTTTTGTGCCTATTAAATCATACAACGAAACAGAGTGCTTGTTCTTAAGTTCCAGGAAGTCATGCCACTCTCTTCCCAAGCCTTTGCCCTAGGAGCCATTTACAAGTGGAAGAAAAATATTTTAAAAAAATTCACTGAGAATAAAAAAGGACTCAATAATAAAAATATTACTTGTAACCAGTTCTATGGTGGAGCCACAGAAAATAACCCAGGGACCAGTTTTGGATTTCATTCATCATGCATGTCAGACTAGTTAGCCCACATGGGTATGAGATGGTGGTAGTGTGACCAAGATACTATCCAAGCTGTATCCCCCTCTGGGTCTATTAACTTTGTAAGAGTGAATAACAATTTCACAAGCAGATGTTCTTGTTCAAAGGGGAGCTTGGCCTAAGGGCTATGGAAGAATAATTTTGAAGTATAGAAGTCAAAACACTACCCAGAGAGTTTAGTTCTGCAATAGTAGTTATTTTTTCAAGGAACCGTATACCTATATATCTATACACATAAAACCAGCCTTCAGAATGGCATCACACAGTTGAAGGTAGGAGTTGTGTGAGAAAGAAAGAGCATCACTGAGATAACCGATGTCATACTTATCAACATGACTCTCTTGTTCCATCATAGGTCACCATCATTATCTCCCTCATCACCTCTATCGTTTTCTTACAATGAGCCACGCACTGAACTAAGTACTTTACCTACATTATTTAAGTTAATCTTTCCCACCATTTCTTCAAGTAGACTTGGTTTTCCCTGTCCTATCCAACAGTCACCGATCTGAAAGATTATCTAACTCATGCAAGAACACCCAGTTGGCAAGATTCAAAACCAAGTCTCCCTGACTCCGAAACTCATAATCTCAATACATGCATGCTAACCTCATAACAAGGAGGCTACCAGCTTCTATTCTATGCTAACTTTGTGTCCAAGGTTAGGTCACCTTTTTCTAACAACAATTTTCATGAGAAAGTTTAAAACTCTTGAGAAAAGATGATATAGTGAACTAATCTGTCATGATTTAGATTCTCTCAGTTTACAACTAATACTTATGCTTAAAAATTACGTTATAAAATGTACTTCTGCTCAATTCCTCTAGAGACTACACAGTGCTCAGTCTCTGCCCATGCACAAATAAAATACAAGCTGTCTCTTAGACAACAGACACCCAACAATGCTGTAGAGATACATTCTCCCTTTCCACATGGAAAACTAAAAAAGAAAAGTCTTTAGAAATTTTCCTACCAAGAGTTTGCCTCCCTTGTTTGTGCAAGTAAACAGAAGAGGAGACAGAGGCTCCATTTCAGAGACATTGTGAAGATGTGCTTACTAATTACAGCAGCTAACATTATTAAGCATTCATTCATTCTGTTAAGATACTGTCACTCAATGACTTAAATACATGTGTATATAATACAACTTCTTAGAGTTTGACTCCTGGTTTTTATTCTATATGTGGGGATTCTAAGGGCAGGAGTGGTCTTTTAGCCTGTAGTCCCTATCGTCCTATGGACATAGTAAGTACTTATCACATGATGTGACTACTACGGCAATAGATTTACTATAGTTTCCAGTTTATGAGCCTCATAGACAATGACTGACTTGATTATTGCTATTATCTATAGCACCCAGCACAGTGCCAGGAATATAACAGGAACTCATTATTAATAGCTGATTGACACTGAATTAGCACTAAAACCTACTCAGTAACAATTCACTGTATCCTGCCCTGCATTAGACATCTACTATGTACTCAGATACATTCCAGAAATTTTACAATGGACTTAGGCTGAAAAGAGTGAAGACTTGACCTATTTGACTACTTGCTACTTAACTCCCTGGTAATGGATTTGCACTGATCCATCTACCCAGTTCCACTCTGTGACTTAAAATGGGGCTATTCAGGGAATGGGTCCAATCATATCAATAACATCTAAGAGCTTAAATAAAGGGAACTGACCATTACACAGATCAAACCATGACCTTCTCCTCTTTAGTTATTGCCATGGTAATTGAAACAAGCACTCTTGCAATAATAGAAGAATAAGTTTAGGAGCAAGTGAATACCATCTGGTCAGAAACTCCATATTAAAATGCTGGATGCATCCCAAGTTTACTTTCTAGCACCCCATTAAATTAAACTCTATTTCCTAAAGCGAGGTCTGACCTGCCAGGTGGCATGTATGGCCACTTTGTGAGAAAAGGCAACTTTTCTTCTTCTCCTTTTTTTTTTTTTTTTTTTTTTTTTTTTTTTTTTTTTTTTTTTTTTTTCTTTTTCTTTTTCTAAGAAGCCAGTCTAGAAAATTGATGGCTTGGGCAAAAAATAGTCATTTTATATGAGTCTTAAAGGAAGAAATTTCGGCATAGGATGAGTCTGAATAGTAAAGAAGATAATAAAAGGAGAAGGAAAAATGAGACTGTTACATTTAGGAATGCAATTTTGCATCCTGGTAGAATGGAAAGATCCATAATGTGCTGTTAGAAGACCGGGATGTGAGGACCAATTTTGCTACTGCCTGTGTTGACCTTGAACAAGGGTAAATTTTTCTGAGCCTTGGTTTCCCCATCTATAAATGAGGGCTAAATCATTTGGCCTAGTGCAGTGGTGTAACAGGGGTCAGTTGACCAAGTCTCATGTTCATAGTCTCAAATATAGATCATCACCAAATGAGGTTTTATTTAGTGATCTTTAGATACACTGAAAAGAACTTTTATTTTTTTCCTAAACTTTTGTTCTATTACCACACTACTTAAAGAGCTTAATAAATTCATGTGTTTTTTGTAAACTCTGTAATTATCTTGCTTTGGAACAAGTACATTGTATTATTACTCTTTTTTCTGTCTGTTAAAAAGATTAATTTGGGGACCAGCAGTTAGTGTAATGGCTATCGCTGGACTCCCATGTAGTCAATCGTGGTTCGTGTCCCGGACCCGGTGGCTTAAATTCACGCCGGGTGCATGTGCGTGCATGCCCAAGATCCTGAGAGGAGAATGGAGGAGAAGGGATTGCAGAGTGGCCATACCCCCTGGAGGATGATTTCTCACTTTCTGTTTCTCTGTGTCTGTCTGACGAGCGCACACACCCTATAGCAAAAGCCTCTCCAAAGAAAAAAAAAAGATTAATTTGGTTAATGTAAATAAGAATGTAACAATTTTTTGGAAGGGGGCAGCTTTAAAATATCTTTAACTGGTTTAGAAGCAGTATAGTGGGAAGCCTGGGCTGGGGGACTCCACTTGAAGCAGCATTTACATAGAAATTAACTATTTTGGGGACCAGCAGTTAGCGTAATGGCTATGTTGCTGGACTCCCACATAGTCGACCGCGGTTCGCGTCCTAGACCCGGTGGCCTAAAACTCAAGCCGGGCGTGTGTGAGTGAGTGCCCAAGATCCCGAGAGGAGAATGGAGGAGAAGGGATTGTGGTGTGGCCATCCCCCCTGTGGGGTGATTTCTTGCTTTCTGTCTCTCTCTCTCTATCTGTCTGTCTGGCGAGTGCACGCGCCCTGTAAGAAACCTCTCCAAAAAAAAAAAAAAATTAACTGTTTTTATGTATAGCAAAATTTATTATTTGGCCTGACTGAAGGAGGTTTTAAGAGAGTAAAGTCCTTGACCTCTACTGACTGTAAAGTGTATCTAATCCATATTGGACATTCCTTCATTTTTAAAATACTAGCAACCTCAAAAGAGAAAATAGCCTAAGCTCTTTTCAACTTCTGAGAAGCTTTGTAGAATTTATTTGGTGATTGAATAGGATCAAAATGAGATTTCTCTTGGAAATGCACTGTAATCCAGAAAGGGCATTATAAATGTAAGATATAATAATTGGCAACCTAAATGTCCATCAACGAATGATTGAATAAACAAAGTATGGTATATACACTCAATGGGATATTATTCAGCATTCCAAAGAAAGGAAATCCTGTCATGTGCTCAACTTAGGTAAACTTGAGGACATTATGCTAAGTGAAATAAGTTGCAAAAGACAATATGATATGATCCTACTTATATGAAACAGTCAAATTGAGAGAGACAGAAAGTAGAATGGTGATTAGCAAAAAACTGAGGAGGGGAGACATGTAGAGTTACTGTTCGATGGACATAAAGTTTCAGTGTTTCAAGGTGGAATAGCTCTGGAGATGGATGAGGTGATAGGTGTACAACAGTGTGAATATACTTAACACTACTGAACTGTACAACTAAAAATGGATTTAAGATGATACATTTTATGTTATGTATATATTTTACCAAAAATAGAAATAAAAATAAATCTTAAAGAAAATTTTTTTAACTTTCTCATTTAATTAATTGTCTAGAATAAACCAGTCGATGGAAATAACTTAGAATTATGGTATCAGTTTGGAGATTTAGATGAAAAAAAAATGTAGCATCAAGATTTCTTTCCCATAATTCCTCCCTCCTCCCCTTTTACAAACACTGACCTTCTACTTTCTTGCTAGCACTCTGAAAATCTGGACACTGAGTTTTAGCCATTGGTGGATTTTATGTTCTAGTGAGGGGGTAAGAGAGGACAATACATAGGATAACAATGTCAGAGGTAAATGCTATGGAAAAACAATGAGCATGGCCCAGCTTTGGTAGTACAATGCTCTGTCATGCTGGAGGCCACGTGGAAGATGAAAGTTCTGTTCCCAGGTTAACCTACACACATGTTCACGATCCTGGCTGGGTGGGAAAGCTCAGGGAAGAATCGTAGCATGAGAACTTGTTGAGGGTACCTGTCTTTCTTTCTCAAGAAGTAAATAAAGAAATACTCTTTAAAAAAAATAAAGAAAGGAGGGCCATCAGGTGGTGTAGTGGTTATGGTGCTGGATTCCCACAAGGCCGACCACAGTTTGAGTCCTGGACCCGGTGGCTTGAAACTTATGCCAGGTGGTGTGTGTGCCAAAAGTCCTGAGAGAAGAATGGAGGACTGTGGCATAGCGATCTCCCCAGGGGAAGGAGTGATGCCTCACTTTCTTCCTCTGTCTCTCTGGTGAGTGCATAAGCCCTATAGCAAAACTCTCTCTTAAAAATAAAAAAAGAAAGAAAGGGAAGGAAGGAAAATGAAAGAAAGAGGGAAGAATTGGGAGAAAGAAGAAAGAAAGAAAAGCAGGTGAGATCAGGAGTAAAGGGGTGGCAGGAGCTAATTAGAGACCAAGAGAAGGCTTCTTGCAAAAGGACCATTTGAGTAGTGACTTAAAGTAGTGACAGAGTGAGCCTGAAAATATCTGAGGGAATTACAGACAGTAAAGATAACAAGAGCAAAGGTCTTGAGAAGGGAATGTGCTTGCCACATCCAGTAGACATCTAGGCTTCCCTTGTGGCAGAGGATGAATGAGCAAGGGAAATAAAGTGAGAGATATAGTTGGATATACAGCTAGGGGCCAGATGAGTTAGGGCCTTGTGGGCCATCTGACGTTTATGGTAACGGAGGCCAAGTGATTGTACCCAATCTAGAGATATTACTCTTCCACTCTGGAAACTGCTCAAGATCATTAAAAGCCTTTCTGGTTTTTTATTCTTTCCACTTAGAATTTTTCTTGAATATCTATCTAATCATGTTACAAACCTGGCCCTATCCTCTTTTGGCTCATCCTCCTGAAACTCAAAGATCAAAGTCTTAATTATGCTGTATGTTAAATATATTTGTCACTATAACTTTGTGACTAAATATGTATGCTTTGGAGGAAGTCCAAAAAGAGGTGGCGAGCTGAGAATGAAGAACATGTTATTGTTGCGATGATTAATTTTATGAGTCAGCCTGAGCTAAGGGATGCCCAGATAGCTTGCAGTGTATTCACTCTGGATGTGTCTGTGAGGGTGTTTCTGATAAGAGATTATCATTTAAATAGGTAAACTGAGTAAAAGACTGCCCTCACCATATGGGTGGGCATCATCCCATCTATAATTTTCTTAATCGCCAGTTGGCAAATGCATGAGAGAGAGAGATCTATAGAGAGAAAACTAATTGGGGGTGGTCACACTGCAATCCCTTCTCTTCTGTTTCTCCATTCTGTCAGGATTTGGGGGCATAAGGATGTTTTATAAGCTGCCAGGGCCAGGATTTGAGCCATAATCAGCCATGTGGGATCTAGCTCTCTTGACTATTAGGCTATTGGGCTGACCCAACAACACATCTATTCAGAGCACAAACAGAACAAAAAGATGAAGAGCATATTTGGTTTCTGCTAGAGCTGAGACATTCATCTTCTCCTGCCCTCAGACATTAGCGTTCCTGGTTCTCAGACCTTTGGACTCAGACTGGGACAAACGCCAGCAATGCCACACTGCCCCACCCCCACCCATGCCTTAGACTACTAGAACTTGTACCATAGGCTCCCTGATGGTCAAGCTTTTAGACTTAAGACTGAATTATACCACTAGCTTTCACGTGTAATTTGGACAATGTGTGTTATGCAGTCATTTGGGGATGGTTTTTAAGCAACATTCAAGCCTGGTTTGATAAGTGTTGTAATATGCACAATTAGGCAAGTTTAAATTCTGTATTTGAACATATTTGAAAAAGCTATGCACAGTAGATGTTCAAAATTATAATACTTTGTATCAAATGTCTTATAATTTTGCAAAGCAGATCCCTAGCTAGGAGCTGACTAGTTTTCAGGTATGCTGTGTATATCTTTGTGCTAGTTACTTGTTCTTTTGTTTTAGAAACCAAAGTTTTAAAAATTATTATTTAGCATTGATTACTACTTATGGGCACTGAGGATTTTTTTCCCCCAGAGTTTTAAACATACTTCATTTTCTGGCCACACAAATCAAATTCCAGTCATAAATGGGGCAGAGCTAGCATGCAATTACTTCAACTAGAAATTGTCCTGTGGTTCTGAAGTTCCTTAGAGATGCTTCCCCATCTGTGAATGGGGGATAATTCCACTTGGCCCACCCTCCCTAGATTGTTGTTTGGTGAAATAAAAGAGAGAGTTTTTGAAGTAAAAGGGACTATATAAACCCTGGGCATAGTCAGTCCTCATTTGGATTCAGTGGAAGAAGTCCCTACTTCAAAAAAGCTCTCTGTGGCTGCCAGGAGTGCCGAGACTGGTCTTCAAACAATGCCTTAAGACAGGCTTCTCTTTTTGACTGCCACACCGCTGCCAGAACAATCTTTGGAAAACAAATCTTGATCCTGCCACTTCTATTCTGAAATCTCTTCATTGACTCAGAGCTTAGAGGACAAAACCCAAGCTCTCTTTAGCACATGGAAGGGGCTCCTTGCTATCTCTTGCCTCCCCACGATGCACCCAGCCATGGCTGATGACCCAGCCTCACGTAGCTCAGTTCCTTCCCTAGGACAGTGCTGTGCCCTTGGGTAGTACTCTGCGAAGGGCTAGCCCCACACAGCAGATCTCCTCCCTCCCTCCCTGTTACTGCCTCCAATTTACGTCATCCTCCTACTGACCTTGCAAACTCCAAAGCTGCCTATGCAGAGGATAGAGATATTTAGTGTTGAACAAATACCAGTGGCAGAAGCAGTAGCAGTAAAGTGGATAGTTTTAAAACATGGCTGCTATATGACTTTGGAATGTATTATATTGGGTTGTTGGGAAAGTCATTACCTATTTTTGGATAGAAATACATATAAAAATACTCGTGACTTTTTTGACAGCCTAGTATATCCTAATTCCTGGCTGGGCTTGTGTTTCCTTTGGTTATTGTTAGCAGGTAGCTTGGGTGTCCTCTGCACAGTCCTCTGCACGTGCTGGCAGTGGTGGGGAGAACTTAGCGGTGTGGGGGAAAGCTTGTGACTTTGAGATGAAGTACTTCTTCTGGGTATCTTTGTAAAGTGTGTCACAGGCATATAATTAACAGAGGGTCCCTTAAGATCATTACTTAGGAAATAAAACACAATACATGTAACTATACTATTCAATAAATCAATGTGTGTTTATCACATTTGTAAAGCCCCAGGTTAGATAATCATTTACATTTAACTTCCTGCACAGTAGAGTTTCTAAATCCTTTTTTTCCCCCACCCAACCCTTCTATAGCTTGTGTCTCCGGTGGTGTCTGTGTTTATTTTGCCTCTACAAGACGATTTGAAGGCACCAATGAAAAAACATGGGTAAAGTTTTCCATAAAGTAAAAGTCCTTACACAAACATCTGGGTTTCTAATTGCTGTTTTCTTTTTTTTAATATCACTGGGTGTATAGTACCTTTCTGCTTGTTAAACTGTTACTTAATTATGATGGATTAAGGAATTGATTTATTATTTTTAAAAATGTTGTCTTTTCTTCACAAGAGAGAAAGAGAAACAGAGAAAGAGAGACATACAGACAGCCAGACATGAAGTCAAGCACTTTTCACAGGGTCTCACACCACAGCCAGCCAGGATCACAAGCATTGCACACATGTCCTTGGCCTGTACAGGATGACCAGGAACTGATTCCCGATTTTCCATGGAGCCTCTAATACTGCAGAACACTGCACGAGCACTGTGCCACCACAGCTGGGCCTGGGATTGACTTACTATAAACCTATTGGCTTCTCAGCACTTCCCAGCTTCTAAAGAATTTTCCCAGGACAGGAAGAAAACCATGAATGAGGTCTGTTCTCTACAAATCTGTCTCCTCACTCCATGCCTTATCAGTCGGGACATATCCAAATATAGGCTTGAGCTTACATAACACATGTTTCTCACAGGGTTAAGTTCACATCCCTAGATGTTGCATAGCAAGATGTGACCATGAGCATGCTATTTAACCGCATTAATCATTAGTCATCTCATTTGTAAAATGGGGACAATAAGAGGACCTTCCTGGACCAGCCAGTGGCACGGTGCTTCAGGTGGCTGTATCCCATGTGGCCAACTATGTGGTTTGAGTCTCAGACGCAGTGGTTTGATAAATATACCAGGCACATGTGTGTGCATAGCCAAAATCCAGAAGGGAGAAACAGGAGAAGAGACAGCAGTATGACCGTCCCCCATGGGGGGTGTTTTCTCACTTTCCCTTTCTCTTTTTTTCTCTAGCAAGCAAATGCATACTCTGGGGAAAAAAAAAAACCTAAAAATCTAACAAAAAAACTAAGAAATTCCCCCAAATAGAAGGACCTTCCTTCCATGTATCAAGACAGGGAAAGCTGATGCATATAAAATAAAAAGTAGTAAAGGTACTTAATAAGTACAAGAGGTATCTAAATGCAGGTAATGCATATGACATGAGTGTGTAGTGAACATTACCTGCTGTTGGATCATGGATGTTATTTGTTGTTATTATTATCAAAAGTTTTTAGCAATTCCAGATATGGCTAGCTGCAAGTTTATCCCATTATTGCCTACAAAAAAAACACACAATAACAACAACAAAACCATGATTCAAGGAAATGAAAGTGTGGTTGAGTTGTCACAGTTAGGATATTTTGTGGCCCATGGAGTCTCTGATCACAAAGCATTAAGTCCTTATACTGGATAACCTTGTTTCTGGCCCAACTTATTTTAATAGAAGCTTTTACATACATTGATACTTTAAGTAAAATTGATAACACATTTCTTTAATCAAGCCACTTAGTACCCTCAGGTTTGTCCTACCACCATATTTACATGGGAGTATTGGTCTAGAACAGTGTGCCTTTCCACAGTCACCTAAGTGTCTGTGTCTGAGTGGCAGCAAAAGTACCTACTTTATGATTGAAGCCCAAGTTCCTAGCATAAAAAAGATTAGTTTTCGGGACCAGGAGTTAGTGTAATGGCTATCTCACTGAACTCCCATGTAGTTGACCGCAGTTCAAGTCCCAGACGCGGTGGCTTAAACTCATCCCTGCTGCTTGTATGTGCATGCCCAAGATCCCAAGAGGAGAAGGGAGAAGGGATTGCGGCATGGCCATCCACCCGGGGCTGATTTCTTGCTTTTTGTCTCTCTGTCTCTCTCTGTCTTTCTGTAGCAAAAAAGTTTTGCTAAGCAAAAAAAACTTTTCCGAAAAAAAAAAAAAAGATTAGTTTTTAACAATAGTAATTTCAAAACTATTACTATGATACTAATAGAAGCAACTATTCTTTACTGGTGTCTTCCATGTATCAGACTTGTCACTGCATTTGTATAAATTGCCCCTTTTAATCCTGTAGCAGTCTTATGAGGCAGGTCCTTGTACTGTTATACAACTGAAGAAACTTGAGCAGGAAAAGATGAAGAAGACTGCCCATGGCCACATTTCAATGTTTAGGAAACTAGTATTAGAACTGAGTTAATCTAGCTTCAGAGTAGACACTCAACCAAGAGACCATATTTCCTTTCCAGTTCCCCCCTCTGCCCCTGCCCACCATATTCTTTTTCTTATAAGTTGAATGACCATAAGAGATGCTCTGTTATAGGAACTCATATTACTTGAACACAACTATATGCTGAGAATTTTTCTTTTTGTTCCCTTTCTTCTTTTACATTTCCAAAAGTCCTACAAGAGGAAGAAGGCAGTTCACAGTGATAAGTAGGTAAGAGAACAGAGGCTCTGAGAGCTGGTAACCTACAGTCAGGACCTGGGAGGTGATCTCTGGCTAGATACATCTGCTTTTCATCACGGATATTCTCTGAGCATCTGCTAATTAATAGGCCTTGAAGTTGATGTGTGGCTGTACAAAGAAACAGTGTAAGGACTTAAAGCTTTGTGATCAGAGACTCCATGGCCACAAAATATCCTAACTGTGATAACCCGACAAATACCAGAATGAAAATGCCCACTCATCTGTCTGTCTTTCTTTCTCTTCTTCCTTTTTTGTTCCCTAGAGGGCTTATGTGCTTGCCACAGAGAGAAAGAAAGGGAAAGTGAGAAAGCACTCCCCATGGGGCACGGTCACAACACAATCCTTTCTCCTCCTTTTCATCTTTCAGGACTTTAAGTATACATGTACAAGCACCCAAAGTATTTTTCAAGTCACTGTGCCCGGGACTTGAACTGCCCAGTCAGCCATGCAAGGTCCTGCTGCCTTAAATACCATGTCATGGACTAGTCTGAAAATATTTTCTTCTGAGAGCATTTGCAGTTACAGCCAAGACTTGTAAACCGTGGTGCCCTTTTAAGCTTCTCCAAGTGCTACATGGAGCTCTTGATGGTTTTCTGGTAGGAAATGTCCTCGACAATGACATCCTATTGCATGACAAGGAGACAACAGTGGTCAAAAGGGACTTTTCCAAGTGTGGCTGAGATGCTGTTGTGATGTTTTCAGGTTCCAAAATAGTCACTTCCAGCCCAAGTCCTACAGAGTAATTATAGCTTGGTCGTTATTCCTAACCTGGCTGTGGTCCAGCACTCTGCTCTCCTTACCTCCTGCTGCCTGGCCTAGGGTCTGACGGAGCCCTTTCATATGGGCGTGGCTCAGGGTTGTGAGCACACTCTGTGCTCCAGTTCTTCCCTAAAAAATGACTGTCTTGGCGCAGGTCATGAGAGAGTAGAATTAAGTGTCAACCTTCAAGTGATTACAGAAGGAACTAGAGCAAATGGAACGTGCTCCTGAGCTGGAAGTGTTCACTTAAGTTTTTCTCCAGGTTTGGCTGTGTATTTATAGGCTGTTAGGAGTACAGGGTTTGAGGCAGATAGATTTCTCTTCTAAAAGAGAAAAGGAAAACATCCTCCCACCTCCCACCCTCTTTCTTTTTAAGGCCACAGTGGAAGTCAGGCTCACCTTCCATTATGAGGCACAGGGATGTTTTTCTAATTGTCTGGAGTCAGGTCTGCCACACTTCCTTGACTACATTTCTCCTTCCTGTCGGGGACAGGTTCCTGGGGTCAGGCACGCAGCAGGCTCCGGCCCAGTGTGCCAACTCAGAAGTCAGGAGCCACCATGTCCTTCAGACATGGATCTGCGTCGTGGGACTCAGACTTTGTGACTGGGACGTGACTTGGAGAGCCACAGTAAATCCACGCACACTGTGTCTGAATTCACGGAGTCCTCTGGCTCTCTACTTCCCTACTACGTGGTATTTTACAGCCCCTCAGATCTTTGGTGGCCAGTCACGTGGGTCCCTGAGTGGGCTTGGCCAATTAGAGAGGTGGTGGTGCTAGCTAAGGTCTATCATGGCCATTGAGAACAGGACCAAGGTGCCCGGAAAGTGCCAGCAGGGAAGACTGCTTACAAGGGTGTGACAGCAAGCCAGAGGGAGAACAGAGTGTCACTCTATAGGGAAAATGGAAAAAGAGTGTAAAGCCTTTTAAATACATACGAATACACAGGAAATTATTTAGCAAATATCCACATATCTACTACCCAAATTTAACAGATATTAATATTTTTGTCATACTTTTTCTAATTGTCAGAGTGCATGTACTTGTCCGAGAGAGGGAGAGGGAGAAAGCCCCCACAACAGTGGGCATGGCCATGTCATAATTCCTTCTCTTCTATTTCTCCATCTTGTTGCAATTTGGGGCATACAAATTTTGATTACTTTTATGAAATGAAACACAACAGGTTCAAAGGAGGTGTTTCCAATACCACTTTCTAGTTCCATTCTCTTCTTCCCTCTCTGAAGACAGTGTGTTTTCCTCATGTCATTGTTTTTACACTTTCAGTATATACACATAGATCCTTAAAGTATACAGAATTGCTCTAAGTGTTTAAAAATATATTTAAGTGGTATTGTTACTTAAACACATGCCATTCAGCAATTTCCTCAGTTCACTTTACATTATGCTTTGGAGCATTTTCTGTGTTGACACATGTAGATCTAGTTCACTCCCTTAAGTGCTATGTGGTGTTCCATTGCATGAATATGCTACAGTTTATGCATTTCTCTGTTAATAGGAAATAAGCATAAACTCATTTGCAAGTTTTCACATGACAAACTTTTGTATGTGTCAGCTTGTGAGAGCTTCTCTAGAGAAACTCAACTGCCATCAAGGCACCTGCCTGACACCAAAGTGATCCAGGTTTATTCCATCTTCTGCTTTGCCATTTTTAGTGGGTGCACTTTTATACTCATGTTTGTTTTGTTTTTTAGTTGTAACAAACAAATTCATGGAAAATGTATACTATGAAAAAACTATGCATAAATTTCAATATTTTTGAGCACTAAAATAAAGTCAGATTTTAATTCCATTTTCTCATGAATTTTTGAAGCCCTTTTGTAGCTACAGCACCCCCCTCCATCCACATCATGTTCATGTCCCAGTCAGGGAGATGAGAAAGGAGCAAAAAGCCAAAAGCAATCCAATCAGATTGTCCTTATAAACAAGTTTTCTTAAAATCCCTACTCAGTCATTTCTTCTTATCCTCCATTGACCAGTCAGTGTCACATGGTTCATCCCCATGCCAATTACAGGAAAATTTCTAGAAAGCAGGAGGCTATGGGGCCAGCAAGTGGCATGGTGGTTAAAGCGCTAGACTCCCACATGGTTGACTATGCATTTTGAGTCCTGGATCCCATGGCTTGAAAAATCACACTGAGCATGTGTGTGTGCATACCCAAAGTCTTGGGAGAAGAATGGAAGAGAAGAGATTGCAGAGTGGCCATTACCCCTGGAGGGTGATTTCTTACTTTCCCTCTTACTGTCTCTCTCTGGCAAGTGCATGTGCCCTATGGTTAAAAATAAATAAATAAATAAATAAAGAGAGAAGAGGGAAAGAATAAAGAAAGAAAGAAGGAAAAAGGGGAATAAATAAAGAAGGAAAACAGGAGGTTATGGAAGGAGTTTGGGTCAGCTGACCAGCTGTGTCTGCCATACTACCCAGGTACATGGCTGGGCCCTCAGATATGCACATCTTCTATACTCCTAGACATTGCCAATGTCATCCCTAAAGTAAGTGACCCATTTTATAGTTTTATCAACAAAATACAAAAGTTCCTGTTTCCTCATGCCAAAATCAAATAATTATTATGATGCTACTGTTGGCACAATGATGGATCAGGTCATTTACAAAAAAAAAAAAAAACAAAAAAACAATAAACAAAAACCAGTACATTCAGAACCTTCAGCAGAGTACCAAAATCTTAGAGCATACTGTCAGACAGGCTCATTGGATTCTCTGCCCTGACATCTACTGGCTGTGTGACTCTATGTAAGTTTTTCTGAGCCTTAATTTCATCATCAGTAAAATGATGATAAAAGTAGCATTTATCTCCTATAGATGTTTTAATGATTACAAGACATAATGCCTGTGAAACGGTGAGCCTAGCACCAACCACAGAGGGAAGTGGTAATCAGTGTTTCTGACTAATATTAATGTCATTACCTAAAGGTTATTAGCCATATAGAGATTAGTTGTATTTGCTGTATTTTTTGAACCCCAAATTAGGAAATAAATATGACACTTATGCATCTACTCGTAGAAAAATGGGTCAGATTTTTGAAGTGAGACCATTCTGAAAAATATACAATGATTTCTAATGCTTTAATGTATATGTTTATACTAAACCAATGTCTTCATATCATCAATGTCCTCTGGAACACTGCAGAAAGTAGAACTTTCCAAATTAAGCAGTAAAATCAACAACAAAAATCTAGGTAATCTGAGACCAAACAACCATTAACTAAACCTTTATCTCCTAATTTTGTAGATATAACAGATGAGTTTTTGCTTTTTGTTTTTATTTTTGTCTTTAAGTCCTCAAAGGATGAAAGCTATAACAGGAACTGCAAGCTTATTTTATTTTCATATGAGATTTAACAATAAGAGTTAAGATATGAGTAATACGGTAAGGGGGAAAGTAATAAAACTTGTTAATACGTTTTTATAGGAAAAATTTAAGAAGCTGGGTTATTAAATTCAGAGAAGAGAAAGCTAAAGGGAGATGTCATAATTATCATTAACCTCCATAATTATCATTATCTTCATGAGAAACCAAATGAAATGGATTGATTTTAAGTAACAGATCTGGGACCATTTTTGACAAAGAATATTCTAGAAACAACACTACTATTAAATCTTCTCCAGGTTTCCACATTATTATAGTGAGTGACCTAAAAAAAATGACTATTATTTTCTGCAATTGTTTACATCTCTTTCAGATCATGAAATACTTGGTTTTTAAGAAAATTTTAATATACAATTCTGAACCTTAGAAGAAGTGGTTTGTAGTTGCCAAAGGAGCTATTCAACATACAGTTACTGAGGTGTCTAGTTATGGATCAGGTGCAATGTGAGACTTTAGGGATATTCTAGAATACCCGTTGAGTCTAGATCTTGCCCTAATGGAATTTAACGATCATTGAGAGAGACAGAAATGGCAACAAAAACTTACAAAACTTGGGACCAGCAGTTAGTATAATGGCTATGTCGCTGAATTTCCCTGTAGTCGACCGCTGTTCTAGTCCCAGACTAGGTGGCTTAAACTCATGCCGGGTGCGTGTGCATGCGTGCCCAAGATCCCGAGAGGAGAATGGAGGAGAAGCGGCGTGGCCATCCACCCTGGGAGGTGATTTCTCGTTTTCTGTCTCTCTGTCTCTCTCTCTTTCTGGCAAGCACACATGCTCTATAGCAAAAACCTCTCAAAAAAAAAAAAAAAAACAAAAAAAACATCCTGCTTCTTATTTCAGTAGTTCATCAGGCATCCACTGGATGTGTGTGTTAAGATGGTTTGTCCTGAAGCTGAAGTGTTTGCTTCCAGTGGAAGCTCTGACTGACAATGTGACCTTGGGCAAATAAGTTCACTCTTGGGCCTCAGAAGACCCATCCATAAAATGGGAATAACAACAGCACTTACTTCCTCATAGAGCTGTTGTGAGCAGTAAGTAAGGTAAAGCATATAAGGTGCTTAGAACAGTGGCTGGCACATAGTTAACCTTCAATATATTGCTAGCCAGGATTATATTATTATTTAAGTCATATAGAACTTAGGGCAGAGTCAATAATGATAGCTCTCTTTGATTGAGCATGTACTATATGACAGTCATTGTACTTCTTGCTTTGCCTCCATTAACTCCTTTAACATGCTCAACTGCCTTATAAGATGAAGTAACTAATGTGCCCAAGAACAGTGGCAGTGGGGGCATCTGCACCCAAGTCTTCCATCAAATCCAGTTTTGTGCTTTGTGTGTGTGTGTGTGTGTGTGTGTGTGTGTGTGTGTGCTTGCCACAGAGTACATGCACTTGCCTGGAGAGAGACTGAGAAATCACCCCCAGTGGGGAAGGCCATGCTGCAAACCCTTCTCTTCTGTTCTCCTCTCTGGATTTTCAAGCCACTGGTCCAAGACTCATCCATGGTCGGCCCTGGAGAAGCCTGATGCCTTAACCACCGCACCACCTGCTGGTCCCCAGTGCTGCATTACTTTGATGAGAAAGGTTGGATCCTTGTTCCTTTTACTTTCTACTCCTAAGCTCCTTGTTTTCTGTAGAGCTGGGTTGGTGGACTTGTTTTAGAACAGGTGGTCAGTCTGGAAGTATGAGCAGTTCTTAACAAATTTCAGAGAAGTTATATAAATGAACATGGCTAGATGAAGTTTGAGAATTGGCCTTCTAACTAAAGAACAGCCACAGGAAAATTACCGACATAACTGGTGTTCTAATAACAACAAATGTGTTTGGGGCACACAACAAGTGTGAGTTACTACCAAGGCACGGATGGGATGGGGCACAGGAAGAAAATAGATGTTTCCAGATCCCAGCTGTTCACACTGAAACCCAGGAACCCTATCTCGAAGAAGCAGAACTGACTCAGATTCAAAACATCTATGAGAAAATGTGGCACCACAACTGACAGCATAGGCTTGACACTCCAACTTACTTGAGTACAAAGCTTGCTCTCAGCACTTCTAACCGGGGGAAGAGAGCAACTATTTTCCATTTCTCTGAATCCCAATGTCCCTTACTTGTAGAGGAGGATATGAACATTTATATCCCAGACTCTTTGCAGACATATTGTCAATATTAATTGAAATAAAGGCCACAGTGCATATAATACAGTATGCTACTCATGGTTAGCTATTGTTCTTTAGGTCTATACACCAGCTTGCAATCAATGTTTTGTTTTGGAAAAGAGAACGTTATTTCCAAAAGTTTTTTCTTTTTTTTTTAGGAAATGTGCCCTACATAAATGGTAAGTGTGAAAAAGGAGTAAGAAATTCAGAGAGGGCAGAGTCATGCTCAGAGAGCTAATGGGGAAAGCAGTGGGTTGAGTGTGCGATGCAAATCTGAGCAGTACTCTGGTACACTTTGATATCTTCATCCCTTTCCAAGCTTTAAGGGAGCCTGAAAATCTGGGGGCAGAATGCTCGGACTGAGAAGTGAGAGAAGATAGCTTTTTTTAAAAAAATTTTTTTTGTTCACTTTTTTGGTCATTTTGTCATTTTTTTCTTTTCCTTTTATTATTATTATTGTTATTATTTTTGGAGTTTTTTTGTTGTTGTTATAGGGTGCGTGCACTCGCCAGAAAGACAGAGAGAGAGAAACAGAGGGGATGGCCACGTCACAATCCCTTCTCCTCCCTTCTCCTCTCAGGATCTTGGGCACGCATGCACATACGCCCAGCTTGGGTTTAAGCCACCATTTAAGCCACCGGGTCCGGGACTCGAATCGTGGTCAACTATATGGGAGTCCAGCAACATAGCCATTACGCTAACTTCTGGTCCCAAGAAGATAGCTTCTTGGATGGGGTATTGGGTGGTCCCGTCTCTCCTTCCAAACATAGATTAACAATGACTTAATCCTAGAAATATTGTCAGCAAGTAAAATAAATAGACTAATCACTGTGGGCAAATTGTATGTTAATGTATTTAGGCATTGTTTCCAGTCTGACCCTTAAATATACGTTTAATCAATCTAGATGGATGACTCATCTTGCTCTTAATTAATCTTTTAGGACATTTATAGAGAAAAGGCAAAGTCTTTACAAAGACCTTATAAATGTGTTTAAGCTTAGTATGGACTTTTATTTATGTGCATAGCACAAGCGGCCATTACTTCTAAATGATGGCTTGTTTTTGAATGTTCTCAGACCTTCAAAATGTTTTATTTCTACCCTTGGGGAGGGAATCAGGGTGAGCTGAAAGAAATACATCATGACCATTTTCCATGGCACGAGCTGGTTAACCTTTCTGGACTGAGCATGTTTGTTTGGATTTCATAGCATTATAAGTGAGGTGGGGAAAAGAGACACGATCACTCTCTTCAGGAGGCCTTTGTTGGGGATGATACCACATTCACATAGTTTCTCAGTTGAGGTGACCCTGTGCTCAATCTCCTTTGCCACGGAAATCATCAATATCTCAAAAACATTTCCCTGGATCCTTACAACAAATATCAAGCAGTGCCCAACTCCACTTGTTGTCATGGGCTTTTGTTGTGTAAGACATTGCTGGGGTTGAATTATCTGCTGCAGATCAGGAGTTTGATTCTGGTGCTATTTGCTATAGGGATTGATTTAAATTGGAGTTGATTCTTCTAGGACACTAGAGTGTATGTGTGTGTGTGTGTGTGTGTGTGTGTGTGTGTGTGTGTGTGTTGCTTGCAGATAATGGCATTATCAGTTTCCAAGCTTCTCTTGTCAACCAGAACTTTGTACCCCAGGGTCTACTGTTATTATTATTACTATTCTGGGGGCGGGGGGTTCCTAACCTTTAGCGTTGAACACTCATTTGTTTTGAGTACCTGATTTATAGCCCATACTGTGCTAGGTGTTGAGAACATAGTACTACTAGAAACTTAAGTTCCAGGAGGTCATACTCCACAGGTTTAGAATGAGTATGAATGCCACGTTTTGTTTTGTTTTGTTTTAATTGAGATTTTTGCTATAGGGCATGTGCGCTTGCCAGAAAGACAGAGAGGCAAAGAGACAGAAAGTGATAAATCACTCCCACGGTGATGACCACACCACAATCCCTTTTCCTCCATTCCCCTCTCAGGATATTGGGCACACACACATGCCCAGAGTGAGTTTTAAACCACCGGGTCCAAGACTCGAATTGCAGTCAACTACATGGAAGTTTAGTGACATAACTGTTACACTATCTGCTGGTCCCAAATTCCAGATATTGATAAGTGACATTTAAAAAATGAAATCAGGTACTGAAATAAGGATCATATGTTTAGAGCTATAAAAAAAAAAAAGTCCATTATGGATGGAAGAGTGTGGAAAAGGCAGAAAATGGGTAGAAATGTAGCCAGAGATGTAGACCAGGACCAGACCATGGTGGGTCTCCTGAGGCACATGATGGGGCTTTAATTTTTCTCTAATTGCCATGGGAAGCCATTGGAGGGTTTTAAGCAGGGCAGTGACATGATCTGATTTAGTTTTAAAGAGATCTCTTTGGTAGTTTGTAGAAACTTTCCACTCAGAAAATGATCCGTAGATGTACCAGCAGCCTGAGCATATCTGAGCTTGTTAGGAGGGCAGTGTTTTGGGCCTTGCTGAGGTCATCTGAAGTAGCTTCTGCATTTTTAGTAGCATCTCTAGTTTGAGAATTGCTCCTGTAGAGGATGGGGGATGGAGGGTAAAGAAGAATTTTTTTTTTAAGTTTATGCTGTAGAGCACATGCACTTGTTGAAAGGAGACAGCAGAGAGAGTGAGAAATCACTTTCCAAGGAGGGATGACCACACCACAGTCCTTCTCCATTCTTTTTTTTTTTTTTTTTTTTTGGCATTTTGGGCATAGGGCACATGTGCCTAGTGTTTATTTATTTATTTATTTATTTTTCAAACTGGTTGATAATGCCTCTTTCTGTAGCCAACCAACACACACACACATACACACCAGAGCATGGGTTCAGGTCCGGGACCCGAACCATGCAGTCAACCATGTGGGATCTAGCTGCCTTAACCACCATGCCACTGGCTAGCCTGGAAGAATCACTTTATAAACTCCTCCACTTCATTGTCTTCTCAAATATAGAAAATGAGTTTTTCTAGATGAATCTCAAAGTACAAACCAAGCTTTCTTCCAAATTCTACTCCTGATTAGACTGTTTCACATAAGTTTTTATTTGTTGGTTTATTTCCCTAGTGCCTAGGTGATACTTTCTTGCCTTTTACTCAGCAGCCGAACTATTGACCCAACTCTGTGGCCCCAGCTCTGAGAAGTGTAATCTTTGTTTGAAGTGGCCCAGTACTCAACTAAAAATCAGATCTTAGGCCAGCCTGTGGTCTGGTGGTTAAGGTGGCTGGATCCCATATAGCAGCCACACAGATTGAGACCCAAAGGCTTGAAAATCATGCTGGATACATGTGTGTGCATGCCCAAAATCTCAAAAGGAGGAAAAAATGGAGAAGGGATTGTGGTGTGACCATGCTACATGGGGAGTGCTTTCTCACTTTTCCTCTCACTCTCTCTGTCCCTCTCTGGTGAGTGTATGCACCCTCTAGCAAATTAAAAAAAAAAAAAAGAAAGAAAGAAATCTGATCTCTCTTGGAGGAAAGAAAAAACAAAGTATTAGGAATAACTAGCAATTCCTAACACAGCCTGTTTCAAGGAATGTGATTTGACACATAATCTAAATATAAAATGGTACCTCCCCAGTAAATTTAATTCAGGCTGAATATTTTGCACCATCATCTCATTATGGTATCTTGTAATTCTTTCCACTTTTCCTTCCAAAGGAAAAGAGGTATCTGATTTAGCAAGAATACATTTCAAAGTTGAATGTGAAGATAAACCTCAGCCACTTGAAACAGGATAAAAGAAAATCCCCTGGATAAAGGGAAATATGCAAACAATTCTATTAACATATGTATCTTTTCCTGAGCTGGGTCTTTAAGCAACATTGGAATTGAAGGTAATCCAGACCTCTGTATGACGCGTTCCTGATTCAGCAACCAGATCCCATTATTGCCATCAAAATAATAGTAAAGGGTGTAAAGACTGAACTTTCAGAGGAACCTATTCTTTAATTTCAAAAATAGGTTGGAAAGACTATATTTTAAATGTTTTGACACAGTGACTGAAAGGACAGGCTATGTGGTCAGCCAGCCCTGACTCCAGAAATGTTCATTTCCAGGTTAAATGAGACAATGCAGATAAAGCTCTTAGCATAGATGGGTCTAATATAAGTTCTCAGAAATGTTGGGTATTGAGCTGGTCCCATGGCCTAGTGGTTAAGAGAGCTGGATCCTACATAGCTGACCATGCAGTTAGAATCTTGGTCCCAGTGGCCTGAAAAACATGCCAGGCATGTACACATATGTGCATTCACCAGAGAAAGAGAGAAAAGAAAAGTGAGAAAGAACTTCCCAGGGGGGATGACCATGCCATAATCCCTTCTTCTCCATTTTGCTATCAGGATTTAACACTCACTATTTGTGTGGTCATAGGTATTATATATTTGCCCCCTGCAGGGAATGTGCCAAGATGAATAAAAGTTATTTCTGTGCTTAAAGGAGCTCACTGCTGGGGCCAGCAGGTAGCGTGGTGGTTTAGGTGCTGGATTTCCACATGGCCAACTGTGGTTTGAGTCCCAAACCTGGCAGCTTGTACATCACAACAAAACAAGTTTAAAAAATTTATTTTTTTTATTAATTAATTAATTAATTAATTAATTTTTGGAGGGGTTTTTGCTATAGAGCACGTGCACTTGCCAGAAAGACAAGAGAAAGACAGAGAGACAGAAAGCAAGAAATCACCCCTCTGGGGCAGAGGGGGGGGGGATGGCCATGCCGTAATCCCTCCTCTTCCATTCTCCTCTTGGGATCTTGGACATATCTGCACACATGCCTGGCATGAGTTTAAGCCACCGGGTCCGGGACTCAAACCGTGGTCAACTACATGGGAGTCCAGCAACACAGACTGCTGGACTCAATAAAGTTTTTTTTTAAAGAGCTCACTGCTTAGTGGAAGGGAAAGAACTAAATAAGTAATTATGCTCCAGCAAGAAAAATGTCAAGTATAAAGTACTACTAAAATGAGAAGAAAGAGTTAAAGATCAAGAGAATTAAATCTGTGGCATTTCATTAAACATCATAAATAACAAGAGACATCCTTTATTTAACATCAGTTTGGGAGATGTTAAAGAAAAATAAATCTTATACTATTACATTACATAATTCTAAGTCCCACTTTAGTTTCAGAAATATAAATACATAAAGAAAAATTAAAACCTATATTAAAATGGGGGGAAATAATCATTAGAGCTAGTAAATTATCATGGTATTGTTGGATGACATGACACTGGAATGGTGAGCTATCTGCAGGGTTGGGAACACAGTCCCAGAGGAGAAATTTCAGTTGGAGTATCTTTTCTACCAGATGGGGAGTAAATCACTCCCATGGCAGGGTCAGTGCCAAGGAGAATTAGTTTCAAATTGTGGGATAGAGTCTATATTTTGAGTTTCTATGCCTGAAAGGTGACTTGTCTCTCATCTTCCTCAAAGCTGCAGTCAGAATGCAGAACCATCATAGCCACTGTAGAAACCCTTTGGACTCTGCTGCAAACATTGGACCTTGTAAACTCTTCACATCTTTTCTAAGACGCTGTGGCTAAGTGATGAGAACTAGGCATTTGACTTGCTCCCAATGAAAATAATCATAATAACACAACCTACATCTCAATTTCTAGCTTCCTATTGCTCTTAGGATAAAACCACTCCCCCACCCCCCCAGTTTGTCAAAGGGTCCTCTGGAGAGAGGAAAACAGTGTGTGTAGGAGGTGTAGGAGGGGGGGTTGGATGGTAAGAAAGCACCCTCCACTGCCATGAGGAATGGTCACACTCCAATCCCTTCTCCTCCATCTCTCCCTTTTTTCAGGATTTATTTTTTTTTGAGAGGTTTTTGCTATAGGGTGCATGCGCTCGCCAGACAGACAGAGAGAGAGACAGAGAGATAGAAGGTGAGAAATCACCCCTCAGGGGGGATGGCCACGATGCAATCCCTTCTCTTCCATTCTCCTCTTGGCATCTTGGGCATGCATGCACATGCGCCCAGCATGAGTTTAAGCCACTGGGTCTGGGACTCGAACCGTGGTCGACTATGTGGGAGTCCAGTGACATAGCCATTACGCTAACTGCTGGTCCCCCTCTTTTCAGGATTTTGACCATGTATGCAATAACATTCAACCTGCTTCTTAAGCCACCAGGTACATGACTAGAATCATGTACTCAACTATGTGAGATCCAGCCATCCAACCAACCATGCCATGGGCTGGCCCAAGACCAGAACACTTTTTATTTCTTTTTTTTAAAGGTCTTTTGTCAAAGGGCATGTGTGCTTTGCCAGAGACAGACAGAAATAGTTAGAGGGAAAGTGAGAAATCAATCCCAAGGGGAGATGATCACTCCACAATCCCTTCTCCTCTATTCTCCTCTCAAGATTTTGGGCATGCATACACATGTGCCCAGTGTGAGTTTTAAGTCACCAAATCTGGGATTCAAACCATGGTCAACTATATTAAAGTCCAGTGGCATAACCGTTATGCCATTTGCTGGTCCCTGCCTCATGTGATTTTCAAGTCACCAGGTCCAGGACTCAAACCAAGGGAGGGCATTTGGGAGTCTAGGACCTTAAACACCATGCCACTCATTGTCCCTAAGAACAGAACTTTTTACAAGGCCTTAAAGGCCTATGTGACCTAGTCTTTGACCACCTCTAGAGCAATTACCAGTACAATCCAAGAGAGCAATCCCATAATCCTTTTTAGTACCTCTGTATCCAAGTGTCTTGTGGCATGTTTCTTCCTACTCTCTCTGTTCCAGTCTCTGACTTTTCTCTCATGTTATGCCATTAAGCATGTTCCTATTTGTTATGGGATCTCTCACATGCCTCAAAGGGTCTTTCCTTACATGCTGCCTCATTTTTAGATCTCACTTTAAGAGTTTAATATCTCTTGAGGCCTTACCTAAACCATCCCCTCAGGGTGGAGTTACTTTTACATTAACATCTCAAGGTATTTTATTCTTAGGATTTCTTCCTATTGAACATATCAGTAGTTCTTTCCCAATCATTTTTTCTTTTGGATTCTTGGAATTTCTTGAGTATTTAAAAAAAAATCTCTGCTGCAAGTTACTTCTTTTTTTCTAGGCTTCCCTGTTCAGAATTTCTTCTAGAAATCTTACTCTCTGCAAGAATTAAGCAGATGAGGAGAAAGATAATGTTGATAATAGCAATTCACATTTATGGCCCTGTGTATAAACCCTGTCTATAGGTGACTGTCACTCATGGGGATGAAAGTGGCTCCACACCTCCACACATAACAAGGATCTTCTATATCCTACAAAAATACCCCTGCTTGGACTACCTTGATATCGTGGGTAGGAAAATATCTGTTATAATTGACTAAGCTGGGTTTCCTAGCAAAATACTATGATAAGGGGAAGGGTCACTTACATTTTATTTAGTTAGAGCCCACACCTGGAGAGAGGAGTAGAGCAAAAGTGGCCATATTGCTGCCACCAAACAGGAGATAGGAGAGTCAATGTCAAGGACATAGGAGCCATGTCAATGGCTGCTTGTCCTTCTCAGGTATCCCTTTATTCAAATCTTCTAGCCAAGTTTGCTCATGACACCATATAGCTTTGACGTTGGTACTATCTTAGATTTTGTGAGTAGACAGGTTAACACCTTTCATTCCAGCATCTTTTAATCTTGGATATAGTATTTGCAGGGATTAAAAGCCTACACTATTAATTCCTAGTGCAAATACCTAATAAAGATATGGGCCAGCAAGCAGCATGGAGGTTAAGGCACTGGATCCTACATGGCCAGCTTTGTGGTCTGAGTTCTGGCCTCAGGGCTTGAGAATCACGCTGGGTAGGTGTGCATAGATACCCAAAATCCCAAGAGAAGAGTAGAGGAGAAGGGATTGTGATCTGGCCATCCTCCCGGGGGATCATTTCTCATTTTCTCTCCCTCTCCTTCTCTCTCTGGCAAGTGCCTATACCCTATAGCAAAGCCTAAAAACAAGACAAAATGAAAAACACACACACAAAAAGCAAAGGATGCCATATAGTGGACAAACACTGTTAAGTTGGTTGACCTGCATTTAGGATCCATATCGAGAAGACCTTACACAACAGGATGACTTATTAGACTTATCTGCTCTTCAAACCCATCACTTCTAGCATGCACACATATAAAACTCTACTAGCTTATATCTACTGAGAAAACTGTCTTCCAAGGATGGCTCAATCTCATCCCAGCAAATGTCGTATCAGAAAAGTGAAGTTTTTTGTTTTTGTTTTTGTTCTTGTTTTCAAGAATTTCAGTAGAAGGAGAGAAGAGAGAGTGTTGAACAAGGTATAAAACACATCCTGAATTATACTTGCCAATAATTTCTGGATTCATTTGGAGCTGATCTCATCCTCAACTTCCTTGCAGGTCCTATCAAAATAATGAATTGTGTACCTTCTCTCTATTTTCTAATTTTCACATGTATCTCATTCACTTGAAAGTCTTGTCAAAATGCAAATTCTGGGCTCCAACCTCATACTTCCTGATTAGGTCAGGGATGGGTCCTAGGAATGTACATTTCTAATTGCTGCAGGACCAGACTTTGAGAAACATTGGGCTACAATAATTCTGTCTCATGATTTAGGGGTAGGAGTAGAATTTGTCCAGAACTTATTGTGCTCCTTTTCTTTTAAAATATATGTTTTGTTAAATGAGTGAAAGAGCAAGGGACAGAGAGACAGAGACAGCAACTCAAACAAGGTTTTGATACCATAATCTACTCATAGCTGGCCAAGATCATGAGTACCTGCTGATGTCCAGGATACACAGAAAGATTTCAGTGTGTGAACTGCCCGTATGGCCTCAGCATCATGGAGTGTTGTGTAAGTGCTGTGCCACTGCAGCTGGCCCATGTTCCCTATGGAAGGTTTGACATTAAACTTGTAAACATCATTATCGGTTGAATCAAGGAGAGTAGTTCCCTTATTGTTTTTCATGTTTGTGTACCCAAATGTGCTCTTAGTCATGCCTGTGTTAAAACCTAAAAATGTCTTCCCCTTCCTTGAGCAATAGGCAACTCTTCTCTGCCCTCCTTTCTGTGTCTAGTTAACCAAGGCTAGACTGAAAAGCTCACTTAGGAATTGACCAGTCTCCACAGAGATCCTAATAACCACTTTGGCAGCTGATGGGTACAATGGTCCACAGGTGGCAGGCACTTTGCTAATGACTATCTGTCATTATGGCTTTTAGACCTCACACCACTCCAGAGACAAGGACTAATATTACTTCTACCTCCTAGAGAGGAAACTGAGGCTCAGACGAGGTTAAATGGCTTTCCCTTTCAGTCAAACAAGAACTCAGCCCAGGCCAGTCTGATCCCACATCTGTGCTGTGCTGTCAATAATCCAGTCATCCTAGCAGGTAAAACTATGAGAAGAAAGTAAACTATAGCAATTCCTTCCACCATGATCTGAAAAGGCCCTTGCTCTCCCTCAAACTCCATCTCTATGCACCATGCTTCTCTCCTAGTCTAAAGAAAACAGTGAACAGGCTATGATTCTTGAATACCTATTAATCAGAGAGAAGCAAAAAATCCCTAGCCCAGCATATTTCTATTCATACCGACATCACTAGAGAGAAGCTACACCATCCATTATTTTGATGGGGGCTGCAGGGAGGATAAGGATGAGATCAGCTCCAAATGGATCCAGAAATTACTGGCAAGTAGAGTTGTGGAGGGTGTGTTTTGTACCTTGTTCAACCTTTCACTGAGGATAAATAGCATATGATTGTAAGCAGTTATCTGTTTTAAAATGCAACCAAAAATAAAAGGCCTTACAAAGGGAAAACTGAAGAAAATCTAGAATGGAAAAAGAAGATTAAAAAAGGATGAGTGTTGTTCTTCTCCTTATCAGAGATAGCCATTATTGCACCATATTTTCAGTCCATGAAATGACTGTCACTCAATTTATTGCCAAAACTTCTGACTGCAAATTGGTTCCTAGGCAGTGATAAAAATCACCCAAGGATTATCTCTATGCATTGATAAAAGGTAATTTTTATTTTTATTTTTGGGTAACTGTAGAAATCTTGCATAAAAATTAGCTAAAACCAAAGCTTCTAGAAGAGTATTTATAAATAGTTGGGATGGGATAATAAGAGCATGGTGGTTTCTCTGTACATTTGCTCCTTCAGAGGTTGTATGTTTAGATTTGCTTTCCAACCTGCCAGGCAGTTTTGTGTGGGTTTGGACTTGACTCCTTGTCTTTTGTATTTATTGTTTTAGAATCATTGGCCCCAATATGTCTTCCTGTTCAACATGGGTTTCCAGTAAATAGCAGAGGCCTCTTAAATCTTCTTTGCAGTTCTAGAATACACTGACCCAAAGCCTGCACAATGACCATGGGTGGGCATTCACTGTAGGGCTCGCTGTCATGTTTATTTACTTAGTTCAGAGGTAGGAGGTTGTTCCTCCGCCCAGGAATGAAGACAGATGCTGTGATGATGAGCAGTTGAAAGCTAGTGCAAGCTGAAGTTGGGCTTAGAGGAAGCCGGGGGAACCCTAAGCCAGCCAAGGTCAGAGTGGAGTGCTATTATTGCTACATTAACTTTATCATCATCACCATTATTTCTCAAATTATCCTTTAATGGTCCAATTTACCATCAAGTCTGTAACTAAGACACAGATCACTTATCTTTTGCTCAGCAGTCATTAGAAATGTCCAAGGCAGATTTTAGGCCTTACAGCTCTAAATCCGATCTTAATCTTTCCCAACGGTTATTCCACTCTTATTTATGTGTCTGCTAAAGATTGGCTGTTAAACTTTGACTCATACTCATAGAATATAAAGCCACAATTGGTGTTTATACGTATTCAGGTTCCACATAGATTTTTTTTTGTTGATGTTCATGAATAGGGCCTTAAAAATATATTTTTCAGCATCATTTTTATATTGGTCATTTTACTCTGCCTAGATACAAAGTAAAACAAAACAAAACAAAACAAATTCCCCCAAAGTGCCATTATTGTGGAACTTGAATTTTTCTCCCTTGCCTTTACTTTAGTTTTTGGGCTTGGCTTTTCTTAGACCAATTGTTTCTGGAATAATTATGAATGTCAGAGAGGAAGGAAGTAACAGACCTAATACATAGTTAGTCATCAATATATTTTAGTTCCCTTTTCACTTTCACAGTTCAGCTGCATTTTACTTCTTATAACCTCGTAAGATTTAGAAACCTAAATTGATGCATCAAGTTTAGAGTGAGGAGAGTTAACGTGTCCACAGTTTGCATGATTAGTGAGTTGGGCCTCTTCAATAAATCTACTTAAAAATCTGACACCTCTCAATCTGGGTCTACCAGACTGAGAGCTCGAGGTCAAGGGTTATTTGAAACCCATTTCTTTGTCCTTGTCACTGAGCACAGAACTTGGCTCAAGGTGTGCCTTAAGTGACTGTAGAATTAAGCATCTCATTTCACTCACAATTCCGCTTAGCTTTTATATACTTTAATAAATGTAGGGTAATAGAATAAGAACAGATAATGTATGTTGAGTGTTGGAAAGGATATTATTTTATCTTTTTATTTTTTGGAGAGGTTTTTGCTATAGGGCCCGTGCACTCGCCAAGGGGGATGGCCACGCCACAATCCCTTCTCCTCCATTCTTCTCTCAGGATTTTGGGTACTCACGCCCACACACACGAACCCAGCATGAGTTTAAGGTACCAGGTCTGGGACTTGAACCATGGTCGACTACATGGGAATCCAGAGACATAGCCATTACACTAACTACTAGTCCCATAAGGATATTATTTTAAAGATGAGAAAATAGGTATGGAAAGATACTGTGGGTCCTCTGAGGTCAAAGAGTCAGAACTGAGCTGGGATTCAGGTCAGGCCATCACAACATAAGCCTCTGATCACCCCAACCTTTATATGTAGCCCCCAACCCAAGTCAATATCAGACCTCTTCAATTTGCTTCTCTATACTTCCACAATCTTACCTAGCTTACAGAATCACTATAGTTCCCACTTTCCCTGTCATTTCTTTACAATTATTTTTTTTTCCATCTACCTCAGGACTCTTTCACTCTATCCGTCTCCCCAACCTCTTGTGTATTAGCTTACTATTGCTGTATAAGAAAATATCATGAACCAGCCCCATAGCCTAGTGGCCCCATGGCCAACTATGATTCAGAGCTCTACCACCATAAATTGCAAAACACACTAGGCAGGTGTGCATGTATGCCCCAAATCTCAATGGGATGGAGAAGGGACGACAATGGCATGACCATGCTACACTGGGGGGCTGCTTCTCTCTCTCTCTCTCTCAGGTACACAACCATTCAAGCTTTTTGGCAATTGAAAATGAAGAAATAAAAAGAAAGCGCCACGAACTCATTAATGGAACACTGATTTGTTAGCTCACAATTCTACATGTCAGAAGTCTGAGTGGCCTCAGGGAAGTTCTCTACTTAGGGTCTTAGAGGTTGAAATCAAGATGTCAGCCTGACTGGAATTTTACCTGGAGATTTTGGGAAGAACCCACTTCTAAGATTAGTCTAGTTGTGGACAGAATCCAGCTGGTTCCTTGTAGTTGTGGGCTGGAGGTTACTTTTTTCTTGCTAGTTGTCTATCAATGACTGGCTCTGAGATTCTGGATGCTATTCCCAGATCTTTTCCACATAACCTCCTACAATTCAGAATCACAATGAACTATCTCTTTTGCATGGAATCCTTTCTATCCTTTGAATCTTTCTAACTTCCTCTTCATCACTGGCTGGAGAAAGCTCTCTGCTTTTAAATAACTCATATGCTTGAGTTAGTCCCGTCCAGATAATCTACCAATTTTAAGGTCAGCTAGAATTTACTTAGTAATTTTTTAGACAAAGTCTCGCTATGTTATGATCCTCCTGCCTTAGATTCCCAAGTATCAGGGACGACAGGTGCGCCCATCTTCTTAAGGCAGCTGGGGATTGAACTCAGGCCTCCCATGTGGCCCAGCCTTATAAGTAGCAGCATAAACCAGTACACGATACTGTGGCTGGACTCATTTTGAATTTTATAAAAAATTCTCTAAAGTAAGTTGCACCAAAAAGAAAACAGACATGAAGAAATTTAATAACTTCCATAGATAGTGGTGACAGAGCCAAAATTCAAACCTATGCTGGAAAGCATGAGGCCTGGATTCTTTCCAATGCCACATTCTTCATTCCTATGTGAAAGCCCACAGATCATGCATGAATTATTTGTTTACAGGACATCATTATTAATGCAACTCACCAAATAAGATGATTCAGAGAGCATTTTCTATTAAAATGAAGGTGATACCATAGATGCTAGTATGAAGCAGAACAGAACTTTGTAAAACTATATTATTCTATGCATGTTTGCTGAAATGAGGAAGTTGGTGGTAAACACAAAATTAAATAAGAGAATGAAAAAAAAATAAAAAGAAAGGTTCAGAGTAACAGTCTTGGCCGATATTTCTCTTGTAATGCCCTGGGGGAAAGCATGATCCAGTTTTTAGATAGACAAGGTTTTGGAATATAGAAGTACAACTAAACAATCTGGACTAGGGTTTAAGAGCAACCCTGGATCCAATGTCCAATTCCCCTTGCTTAAACTCTTGATTTTTGCTATCTATCTTTTAAGAAGATGATACTTTGTCTAGAAAAATTAATTCAGTTATTTTTTTATTTTAGGTATAAGAGGCTTTCTCTTTTCTTTCCTTTTTCCTTATTAAATCAGTAAGTCAGTCAGTAAACATTTAGTGAGACCCAGTTAATATTCTAGGCATTGTGTAAGACATGGAAAATGGGACATCATCTCTATCCTTCAAGAGCTTTCAATTGCTCTTTATATTCTTTCATCACTAGGTGACATGCAACACAAGAAAATAAGATGGGGGTGACTTGTGGTTAAATTCAGAAATAAGGGTGGTATCTGTGGGAATAGGGCAGAGTATACAAGAGTCTTTGAGAATTATTATTTTTTTTTTTGAATTTGCCAGAGGGTACATACACTCACCAGATAGAGAGAAAGAGAAGGAGGGAGAACACCTCCAACCTCCGGGGCATGGTCACTTGCTGTAATCCCTGCTCCTCCATTTCTTTTTCCTGTTGAGACTGAGGGCATGCATAAGTATGCACCCAGCATGTTTTTCAAGCCCCCGGGGCCAGAATTCAGACCATGCAGTTGGCCATGAGGTATCTGGCTTCCTAATCACTAGGCCAGGGAGCTGGCCTAGGAATTATTTTCAATGTTTAATCCAGAGTTGTTCAGTAGAACGTTCAATGATAAAAGAAATGTTCTAGGGACCAGCAGTTAGCATAATGGCCATGTTGCTGGACTCCCATGTAGTCGACCGTGGTCTGAGCTCCAGACCCGGTGGCTTAAGCTCACGCAGGGCGCGTGTTTGTGCGTGCCCAAGATCCCGAGAGGAGAATAGAAGAGAAGGGATTGCGGTGTGGTCATCCCTCCAGGGAGTGATTTCTTGCTTTCTGTCTCTTTCTGTCTCTCTGGCAAGTGCACGCACCCTATAGCAAAAACCTCTCTAAAAAAAAAAAAAAAGAAAGAAAGAAAGAAAGAAAGAAAGAAAGAAAGAAAGAAAGAAAGAAAGAAAGAAATGTTCTAGATTTACACTTTCCATTATGGTAGCCAATAACCACCTATGGCTACCAAGCATTTGAACTATGAACAATGTGACTGAGGAACTAAATTCTTAATTTCATTTCAATACTTTAACTGCAAATAGCCATATGCATCTGACAGTGCTGAAAATGTACACATATCTGGAGCGCTTCATTCAATCAGTTATTCTCAAACACCTTCATTGTGCTCCTGTTCTTTGACTTCTATATTTAACCTAATATCTAAGTTATTTCCTCATGTAACTTCATCCTTTCATATTAGTTTCTTATACCAATGTAAACATACTATAAACCAAATCATTGTTAGAGGTTGAATCACAAAGCAAAACAATGTATCTTAAAACAAACTGAGGAAGGTTATCATCTAAGAAGTACACCAAGGACTGTAAAATCATTAGTTGGATCACGTTATTTTAATCCCTTGTCTGGGTGTTCTAAGCAAACTCATCTCCTGCCATTTGCAGAAAGTTGCCAACATTTGCCCTCCTGTCCTTAGAGGAAACATGCCATATATGCTTTCATTCCATCCTGTTTAGACAGTTGTTTTAATGCCCTTTTCTGATGTTATCCCTGAACACACAATTAACAGATTTCTGCTAAGATCCCAGCTGCAGTGAGAACTGTCTGTCTGTCACTTGTATGTTGCTTCAACCCTGGCTCACTTACGCTGCTTGGCAATTAGATTCTGTAATAACTTAAAGCTGTTTTGTCTGAACAATGAAGCTCTATGGAATTTCAGTCGAATCTTATGTTTCTTTTTCAGACAAGCTTACCTCTTCTGTTCTTAGCTTCCTCCAAGCCTGCCATGCTACTCTTAATAGACTATGAAAGTTTTATGGATTTTTGACTATTGTGCCTCTCTCAGGGCATTTTGATGCTAAAGATATCAGAAGTAACTTCCCATTTTCTCCAGCTAACAGCTTGTCTTTGCTGGCTGCTTGGTTAAATGGGTGTATATCGTTGGGAAGGAGCCCTGAGATTTTCTGGCATGATAGGAAGGAACATATACTGAGGCTGTTAATTTCAGATCCTAGCCATCATCCTTTTAGATTTGGCAATGCACTAAGAACATGACCTCTGGGCATGGCTACAATAAGGCCAGCAATTAGGTTCTTCTCTTGCAGGGTCAACTGAATGATAGCTGGGCTTACTGAAGAGTTCTGAGAAAACTGTGGGCTTTCCAATGCTATTTTAAAGTAACTTACTTTTTAAAGAATATCACGTTAGCATGTAATTTTAGAAAAATATAGCAGTGTGAAATGAAGATGATAATGCATATATTCCATGATGTAGCAGTTCCAGTTTTAGGCATTCATTGAGAAATATTTATAGATATGCCAAGAAGAGCTATATTAAGCTCAACCTGAATGATGTAGCCAGTAGCGTACCGAACTACAGTGCTGGAAGCCACATTGCTGACTGTAGGTTCAGATGCCAAGGCCAGTCCACCTCAAACACACCAGACATGTGTTCATGCCCAGGATCTTGACACATTGATGGGCTGGGGAAAAGGGGTCACAATATGACAAGACCACGGACAGGGTACCTCTCTCTCCCATGCACACATATGTGCTCTCTAGCATAAATAAAATAAATAAGTTTTTTTAATTTAATAGGCACATTAAAGGACAATAATGATGGTATCTCAAATTTGCAGAAGAGTTAAAACCACCTAAATTTTCATGTGCAGGGAGATTGATTAAATGAATTATAGGACATTCCTATAACGGAATAACTGCAATCATTTGGAGATAACATAGATTTATCTGTTAGTGCTGATGTTGAGTGATATATATATATATATATATATATAAATAGTGCACTTGCCAGACAGAGAGAGACAGAGAGACAGAAAGCAAGAAATCACCCCCCAGGGGGGATGGCCATGCTGCAATCCCTTCTCCTCCATTCTCCTCTCAGGATCTTGAGCAGGCACGCACATGCGTCCAGCGTGAGTTTATGCCACCGGGTCCGGGATGCAAACTGCAGTCGACTACATGGGAGTTCAGCGACATAGCCATTACGCTAACTGCTGGTCCCTGATGTTGAGTGATATTTAAGATGAATTAAGAAAAAAGTAGGTGGCAAAAAACAGTGCATTTAATTTGCTACTACTTGTGTACTCACGAGCTTATTCATAAGAAAATCCCAGATACCCACATATATGCCTGTGTATGCATAGAAGAATTTTAAAAACTACCCAAGCAACTATTTTCTTTTAAGTGGTTATATCAAGAAGCTGGAATTGGGACCAGCAGTTCACGTAATGGCTATATCACTGGACTACCATGTATCTGACCGTGGTTCGAGTCCCGGACCCAGTGGTTTAAACTCACATCAGGTACGTGTGCATGTGTGCCCAAAAAAGAGGGGAAAAAAGCTGGAGTTGTTTTATTTTGTTTTCCAGTTATACTGTGATTTTCCTTGAAATCAGGAACATGATTCCAATTAAAAAATACTTTAAACAGGGAACCAGCAGTTCGCGTAATGGCTATGTCGCTAGACACCCACGTAGTCTACCGTGGTTCACGTCCCGGACCCGGTGGCTTAAAACTCATGCCGGGCGTGGGTGTGTGCGTGCCCAAGATCCCAAGGAGAATGGAGGAGAAGGGACTGTGGTGTGACCATCCCCCCTGGGGGGTGATTTCTCACTTTCTGTCTCTATGTCTCTCTCTGTCTGTCTTGCGAGCGCACGCGCCCTATAGTGAAAACCTCTCAAAAAAAAAAAAAAACAAACTTTAAACAGACAATGAAAATAATTTGTAATCCCACTACTCAGAATATTTTAAAATATTTTAAGAGTATATCCTTCTAGACATTTCTTTCACCAATATATGGTAAATATGAAATAATGTAGTATGACCATTTGTGGTTGCATTTTTTCCCCACAAATACAAATCTCTCATGTTAGCCTAGCAATAGGGGCACAGAGAGTAGAGTGCTGTTACATACTGATGGAGACCATGGGAAGGCTCCAGGTTGGTGTCCCGGGTCTACTACAACATGCGGAATACAACCATAATCCTGGCTTGCTGCAGAGCTGGGGAGAGGATTGTGCTGTAAAGACCTTATCAAGATTGCCTCTCTATTTTTCTCTCTCTCAGGAAACAAATGAATTTTTAAAAATTCTCATCTCAATAAGTATACTTCCATCACTTACTTTTTTGCTTTGTTTTGATAAATTGTCATGGCCATAAAATGCACAGATAATATACTCATTGTAAGTGTACAGTGTTTTGACAAATAAGGAAAAATATATACACTATCTTTTTGTTTTTTGAGAGAGAGATATTTTTGCTGTAGGGCATATATGCTTGCCAGAATCCCTTTTTCCTCCATTCTCTTAGGATTTTGGCCATGCATGCACACGTGCCTGGTTTGAGTTTTAAGCCGCTGGGTCTGAGACTTGAACCGTGGTCAACTATGTGGGCCAGTTGCATAACTATTGAGCCATCTGCTGGTCCCTCATTCTTCTTCGTTCGTTTTTTTTTTTTTTTTGGAGAGGTTTTTGCTATAGGGCACGTGTGCTCACCAGACAGACAGAGAGAGAGATAGAAAACGAGAAATCACCCCCCAGGGGATGGCCACACCACAATCCCTTCTTCTTCATTCTCCTCTTGGGATCTTGGGCATGCACGCACATGTGCCTGGTGTGAGTTTTAAGCCACCAGGTCCAGGACGTGAACCGTGGTCGACTACATGGGAGTCCAGCGATATAGCCATTACGCTAACTGCTGGTCCCGTGGTCCCTCATTCTTAATGGCTGCATAGAACTGCTCCTCACCAAACAGTGATATCTATCTTCCTGAACATTAAAATGTGTGAAGGGATAGGTCAATGAACCAAGTTAGCCCAAATGGAGCCATTCCTAGAATTTGTCATGGAAAGTCCACTTTTTCTTTGAGAGATTTTCACTATAGGACGCGTGCACTCGCCAGACAGAGAGAGACATAGAGACAGAAAGTGAGAAATCACCCCCCAGGGGGGATGGTCATGCCACAATCCCTTCTCCTCCATTCTCTTCTCGGGATCTTAGGCACGCACACACATGCGCCCAGCATGAGTTTTAAGCCACCGGGTCCGGGACGTGAACCGTGGTCAACTACATGGGAGTCCAGCGACATAGCCATTACTCTAACTGCTGGTTCCCGAAATTCCATTTTGTATTGTCATTTCCACACAGAGGTTTGTTTAGGATGTTTCAAATATTGAACTGTTATACATGAACATTTCTATAGCACTCATCTTAATTACAGTATTTCCTAGTATAAGTACCTACAAGTAGGAATTTTAGGCAGAAGGTTATAAATGATAAATTGCTAAATTCCTCCTCAAGAAAGAGTATGCCAATTTATACTTTTTCACCCTCTAGCCCTCTTTTTGTTTATCTCTACCTATTATTTTTCTGTTACTATGGTAAACACAATCGGATATATATCAGAGGACTTCAAAAAATTTATGGACAAATGGAATTAAAGTATGAGTCTATTATGATGCCAAAAAGTCAAAATCTATGTATTTTCAAAATATACCTTTTTGTTGAGAGGGGCAGAGGTTTTTGCTATAGGGCGCTTATACTTGCCAGAGAGACAGAGAGAAACAGAGAGATAAAAAGCAAGAAATCCCCCCCCTGGGGCCAGAGGGAGCACCAAACTGCAGTCTCTTCTCCTCCATTCTCCTCTTGGGATTTTGGGCACACATGCACACATGCCTGGCGTGAGTTTCAAGCTGCTGGTCCAGGACTTGAACCACAGTCCCATGTGGGAGTGCAGCACCTCAACTACTGTGACATCTGCTGGCCCAATAATATACATTTTCTATGAACTTTTTGAAGACCCTTCATATTTGAGTAAAGTTTACTTCTTCACCAAGTAGATGTGGAAGGTTGGAATGCATTTGAAGAAACTGATTTCTCATAAGGAAGGTGTGCTTTACAAAGCAAGTTGTGTGGCTTCCCACAGGCACCAAGTAATTCTTCCCCTCTGCCTAGAGCTTGAGCCCTCCTTTTGCAGAAGTGCTTCTTTCTCCCTAGGTGGCTGCTGCTCTGCTGTTTAGTGAGAGGCTTCCCTGCTCAGTCTGGCTAGACCCATATCTCTTGTACCTTTCTCTTGCTTGCTTTTTCTCTACAACAATCCCCTCTGATTGTTTTGTTTTGTTTATTCTGTCTTCCTGTGCTAACTGAAAATAAATTAAGGATGTGTCCATTCCCCCCCCCCCAGGTTTTTGCGTTAGGGTACATGCACTCACCAGAGAGAGAGAGAGAGACAGTGAGAGGGAAAGTGAGAAGTCAACCCCCAAGAGTAATGGCCATGCTGCAATCCTTTCTCCTCCATTCGCTTCCTGGGATTTTGGGCATGCTTACGCACATGCTCAAGTGAATTTCAAGCCGCCAGGTCTGGGACTCAAATCGCAGTCAGCCATGTGGGAGCCCAGTGCCTAAACCACCACACTACCTGCTGGCTCCCATTTATTGTTACATGTGTACCAAATACTGAGGATTACTCCATTAATTTGTTGACTGGATATGAGAATCAAACTTCACAGTTATTAAGCACTTTCATACATTGCTTATCACCTGTCTTCATTACATCTCTGTGAGAAGAGCTCTATAGTTCCATCCCTCCTCTTCCAAATAAAGAAACTGAGTCTTCAAAGGATCAAGTGATAGTCCCGTCCCAGGTCACACATATCATTTCTGACTCCAAATTGACCTGTCTTTACATCTCCCACAGCACCTCTCTAAGCTCTATCAGTTTTCTTTTCTTTTCTTTTCTTTTCTTTTTTTTTTTTTTTTGAGAGGTTTTTGCAATAGGGCGCATGTGCTCATCAGAAAGACAGAGAGAGACAGAGAGACAGAAAGCAAGAAATCACCCCCCAGGGGGGATGGCCACACTGCAATCGCTTCTCCTCCATTCTCCTCTTGGGATCTTAGGCACACACACACAGGCGCCCAGCATGAGTTTAAGCCACCAGGTCTGGGACTTGAACCTCAGTCGGCTACATGGGAACCCAGTGACCTATCAGTTTTCTTCAAGGAAACTGTCGTATTCTGTCTTGAGTGGAGAAACAGTACAGGTCTTGTCAGCTGGGCAAGGGACTTGGTGGAGTGAAGAAATGAGCGCTTGGAGAACTGAATTCTAAAGCTGGCTTGGCCACTAAATCACATATACAGCTTCAATAAACATCCTCTCCATGAGTCTCAGTTTCCTCCTCTGTCCAATGAGAAGGCCAGACCAGGTGGTCTGAGGTTTCTTCTCGATTTACCATTCCATGATCCCCCAGAGGGAAATATCCACAGTTGATAAACAGATGCTTTCCATCTGGTGAGACCAAGCCCACCACTTTTAAATTCATGGGCCCAAATTGTCTCCAGTCTGTCTTTGGCTCTGAAAAGGTCCCATGCAAAAAAGTAGATCATTGCCTACGTGTCTGCTTATCACAGGAGAAGGTGTTAAGATAAAGTCTGAGCTGAACTGGTGGCAGAAAATTGCATCCTCATCCTCGGGAAGCCCGAGATTTTTTTAAGCTGTAAGTCCTTAAGTACTTTGTATGAGTGTGCAAACACTCCTTTTATTAGTCAGGATTCTTTTAGTCAGAAATGCCAGAAACGTGCTCTAGCTAACTTACGCAAAAACAATAGTTTATTGACTCACAATCCTGAAAAGTTCAGCGGAGATGTTGAGCATCACATAAGACTGGATCAAAGGCTCAATGTCATTCGAACTCTTGATTCTGTCTCTCAGATCTGCGTCCCTCTCTGCTGACAAACAGGCTGTTAGTTGCCCCTGAGTTACATGCTGTCCTCTCAGTTTACATAAGTCTTGCCAGTATTTCCACCAAAAGTACCAGGAATACTTCTTCTGGCCTGCCCTCGTCCATGGGCCCATTCCTTGAGACAGTCTGTCTGTATAGGCCTATATCACTCGCCCACCTCTGGATCACAGAGTTCAGTCTTAGCTTGGATAGAACATGAACTGAGAGAAAGGAATGATTTCCTACATGAAAACAAAGATCCTCATACCAGAGAAAAGGGACTGTGAACTGGGCAGAAAAAAAGAACAAAAGTTCACTGTCCTTTTGCCAGTTTCTCTTCTCCATCCCTCTACTTCTCCAAACAGCTGCAGGACATGGGTTTTGTTGTGGTGGTGATAGTGGTATTGCTGCAAATTAGAGCATTTTAGAATTCATTTGGCTGTGAACTATTGAGGAACAGAAGGGAATTCCATCACTCCCCATAAGGTCCCTGGAGATTCCCAGGCCTGTCCAAATGCCATCGCTAGTGGGATCATTGTTTCAGGGAAATTGCCAGAAATGCTTCCCCCAGGAGCTGCCCAGGCTTGCTGGAAATTCGGCAGGATGCAGTGGACAGAAATGTCTCAGCAAGATATTTGAGGGGTCAGACTGCTGATGGCCTTAGGGTGCAGGCCCAAGAACTGATGCTCACCAGAGCCTGCCAGCATTCTGGGAGCTGGAAGACCCACCAATTATAATCTGGAATCTTTAGAAGAGCCAATTATTTGGAGGCTAGGGATTTAAATGAATGAAATTTCCTGTGTCCTTGTTTCCCCTTTAGAAAACATGAAAAGACAAGCTCCCTGCTAACTAATCTGTTTCCTTTGCCTCCACCCCACCTCCATAATCCAAAGACAATTTTAATATTTTAGAAAATATCTTATGTCATGTCTTATGGAAAAAGGACTAATTGTAGAAGAGGGAAGTCATCACAGAAAACTGATTGATTCCCTATTCCTTCATCCATATGTGCTTGCACTCAACTGCCATCAAACATCATGTGTGCCTTAAGCAGTCTGGGAGGACAGCAATAAATGACTTATTAGTCTTTGTCCCCAAGATGCTCATGTTTTTATACTAGGATCTTGGAAGAGGAAAGTTTAAGAAACTATAAGAATACAGATTAGGAGTTGGTGAACTGTAGTTCATGGACCAAATCCAGCCCACCACTTGTTTTTGTCAATAAAGTTTTACTGAAACACAGATGTTTCATTTGTATAGGCTTTGATACTTCAATGGCAGAATGGAGTAGTGGCAAGGTAAAGCCTAAAACAGTTACTATTTGGGGCCTGCAGTTAGCATAATGGCTATGTCGCTGGACTTCCATGTAGTCAACCACGGTTCGAGTCCTGGACCCCGTGGCTTAAACTCACGCCAGGTGCATTGTGCCTATGTGCCCAAGATCCTGAGAAGAGAATGGAGGAGAAGGGATTGTGGCATGGCCATCCCCCCTGGGGGGTGATTTCTCACTTTTCTCTATCTCTCTCTCTCTGTCTTTCTGGTAAGTACACATGCCCTATAGCAAAATCCTCCCCAAAAAAAGAAAAAAAAAAAACAGTTACTATTTGAATCTTTAGAGAAAGTTTTCCAATTTTTACATAGAATCCCTATCCCAAAATATGGAGATGGTGATAGGCTCTGGGGAGTTTTCCCGGAGGAGGCAATCCCAGGACTGAGACATCAGACATGTGTAGGTGTCAATCAACAAGGCTGAGAAGTCAAGGGAGGCCATGGCAGAGGAGGCTCCTTGTGTCAAGACAGGCAGATAACAGCATGGTGAGCCCCTGGAACCGCAGGCACGACTGGACTGGAGATGTGGGCTATGATCACAATATGATTGTTCCAAAGTCTAGAGGAGCCTTGAAAGTTTTAAATAGGGGCAGTGCTGATCCTTTTTCGGGAGTTCAGACTCTAGAGGATGGGTTGAAATGGGACTACTTCCATTGTCTCCTTTTCCACTTCTGAAAATATTTAGCTTTTTGGAAGCTAGCCAGTATACATGTCCAGAACTGTCTAGCATTGCCCTAGTGGCCTTGGGATACCCTCAAGACCTTGTGGGTCCTCCATTCTGCAATGGTCTGGTCCTTCCCCACACAGGGCTGCCTGTTCCTACAGTATCATGTTGGAACAGAGGAAGTGGGAGACTTACGAGGTGATTTCTCCACTTGGCATCCTCAGGTTCCAGATACAAATCTGCATGGCAGTAATTGAATAAACAGTTTAATTTAATAAAAACAGAAGAACTGGGCCCAGTATAAGGAATCCCATTGTCCTTTTCACAAAGTGACTTTCCTTTCTATGCATTATGTTGTAGCAGGGCCATCAGGGATACACAGAGAAGTACAAGGATTGATTTTGCCTGGCAAGGGGGTCAGACTTTAAGAAGGAATTTTTTTTTGTAAAAGATTTTTGCTACAGGGTATGTGCGCTTGCCAGAAAGACAGAGAGAGATAGACAAAAAGTGAGAAAACACCCCCTCAAGGGGAATAGCCACAGCACAATCTTTTCTCCTCCATCTTCCTCCCAGGATCTTGGGCATGTGCGCATAAGTGACTGGTGTGAGTTCAAGGCACCGGGTCCAGGACTTGAACCATGGTTGACCACATGGGAGTCCAACGACATAGCCATTATGCCAATTGCTGGTTCGTAAGAATTTTAATAGTCATGCTATGAAAGGGATGTAGGAATGAAGACCGAGATCAGACCCAGGGGAGATTCAAGAGGAAGGCAGGAGGGAAAAAAATATGTAGTTTGTATTTATTTCTGAATGTGAGACTTGCTTTTGTGAAGCAATTCATAGCTATTACCTATTTTCTAGAATTAAGAAATTTATTAATGTATTAATTTCTTGGTGTAATGTATTTATGTTTTTAAAAACCGTTTTTGCTAGAGGCATATTTTGTGTTTATTTGGTTATAAAGTTACTAAATTTAAAATACTCTAAAACATTTTCCAACATAAATTCATGAAAATTTCTTCTCTGAGACTTTTAACATTCTCATCTCCCTAGACAGAGATCTCCAAAACTGGAACTTCGCATTACAGCCAGGCCTTGGCAGTAAAGCCCAATGCAAACCAGTATGTAACACCCTCCTGCTGTCCTTTGCTCTCTTCTGGTTGCAAGCTAGCCTCCTCTCCAGCTACCTGGTTCCAGTAATCCTTGTCAAGGGTTCAATAATAACCAATATATTATCAGTGATGGATTTGAACTCCGTCCTGAAGATAGAAAATGGCCCAAGTTCCAAGAAATGGGCATGCAGAGTAGATGGATGATATGAAGATTTCCTTCCAACCACATTCTATAGACACTTGCATACCTAGCCAGCACCCAAGGCCAAACTCTGTTATTCATTGAACCTGTTTTCATAGCACTGTTGGGAACAAAAGAAGGAAGGGATTTATAGACACCTCTCAATTATGTGCTCAGAAGTCAGCAAGCAATGCTAGAAATAATCACACACAACCCATTGGCAAATATCCTGCAGAGATGGTTCTGTAATGCATTTCCTAGCACCTCCTGCCTTCCCATTTTAGATTTCACTTAGTAAACTTGCATTTGCTGTGTTGTTTTATTCACAAAGCAGCTGGCAGCTTAGGGAAGCAATTTACGTGGGAACAAAACTGTCCAGAGAAAACTTACACATATATGAACCTACTTTAGCATTTGATTGAAGCTTATACTCTGTCTCCCCACTTCCCTTCTACCTTTGCTATGGTCTGAATTTCCATGTGTCCCCTAAAGTCATATCTTCAAACCTAATCTCCAAGGTGATAGAATTAAGAGTTGGGCTCTTTGGGAGGTGAATGGAGCATGAAAGAAATTGACTAGGTTTATAAAAGAGGTTTGAGGGAGCCCCTTTAGCCTTTCTGTCATGTGAAGAAATATAGCAGAGGTTATATACATAAAGAATAGGTGCTCATCAGACACTGAATCTCTTAGTGCCTTGATATTGGACATCCAGATAGCTGAACTGTGAGCAATAAATGCCTATTGTTTATAAATTACCCTGTTTAGGTTGTGCAGTGGTTAAGGGACTGGACCACTGGCCAATCATGGTTTGAGTCTCAGACCTGGTGTTGAAACTCACACAAGGCGCGAATGTGTGTGTGCCCAAAATCCTGAGAAGAGAATGGAGGAGAAGGAATTGTGGTGTGGCTATTCCCCCAGGTGGGTGATTTATCACTTCTCTCTCACTGTCTCTCTCTGTCTCTCTGGTGAGCACACGTGGCCTATAGCAAAAACTTCTCTTAAAAAAAAATTACCCAGTTTAGGGACAAGCAGATAGCCTAATGGCATAATGGCTATGTCGCTGGACTCCCATGTAGTCGACTGAGGTTTGAGTCCTGGAGCTGGTGGCTTAAATTCACACCAGGTGCATGACCAAGATCCTGTGAGGATAATGGGGGAGAAGGGATTGTGTCGTGGCCTTGCCCCTTGGGGGTTGATTTCTCACTTTCTGTCTCTCTGTCTCTATCTTTCTGGTAAGCACACACACCCTATAGCAAAAACTTCTGCAAAAGAAAAATAAATTACCCAGTTTATGGTATTTTTGTTATAGCAGCCTGAACTAAGATAACATTCCTTTTCTGCTCCTTTTTTTATATACTATGTATGCAGAGACCAGGAATGTCTCTAAGGTGAGTTCACCAGTACTTTGTTGCTTGCTATGGAATAAAATAGACATTGAAATTATGGCTTTATTGTTGAGCAGACCTAAGAGCTCAGGACCTGAAGTGAGATGTGCAAAAGTACAACTCCAGAAGCCCCTGCATTTGCTTTTTATTTTTTATTTTTTTTGGAGAGATTTTCACTATAGGGCGCGTGTGCTTGCCCGACAGACAGAGAGAGACATAGAGACAGAAAGCGAGAAATCACCCCCCAGAGGGGATGGCCATGCCGCAATCCTTTCTCCTCCATCCTCCACTCGGGATCTTGGGCACGCACACACACGCACCCGGTGTGAGTTTTAAGCCACCAGGTCCGGGATGTGAACCGCGGTCGTCTACGTGGGAGTCCAGAGACATAGCCATTATGCTAACTGCTGGTTCCCAAGCCCCTGCATTTGTGATGTGGGTGAGCCTTTAGCAAGTGATTTCCCCTATCTGAGCCCTACTTTTACCACCAGCAATGTGATGAGGGTGACAGTCCTGACAACAGTGTTGTTGAGATGATCAATCAGAAAGGAAGGTTGAGCTACATGCTTGGGTATTAGAATTCTATTTAAGAGTCACATATCTTGCATGCAGTAACACAGATCTCCTTGATTTATGATGGGATTACATCTTAATAAACACATAGTAAGTTAAAAATATCTGAAGTTAAAAAAAAAGGGACTTTTATAGACATGATGGGATGGGAGAACAGAAAACCTTCCCTGAATGCTGACAATACAGTACACTAGAGTATTGGTTGTTTACTATCATGATCATATGGCTAAGCAGAAGCTGTGATGAGACAGTAGGTCAGGAAACTACTGAATTCAAAATTTGGAGGTCAGCAGGTGACATAATGGTTAAGGTGCTGGACTCCCACACAGACAACTGTGGTTTGGGTCCCTGACCTGGCAGCTTGAAACTCACACCAGGCATGTGTGCACGCATGGACAAAATCCTGAGAGGAGAAAGGAGCACAAGGGATTGCAGCGTGGCCATCCTCCCTGGGGGATGATTTCTCGCTTCTTGTCTTTCTGTCTCTCTGGCAAGTACTTGTGCCCTACAGCAAAAATCTCTATGAAAAAAAATTCTGAATTTGAAGTAGTTTCTACTTTTGTATAATCATAAAGTAGAAAAATCATAAGTTGAACCATTGTAAGTTGGAGGCTATCTGTATTTGATGTAAGAAGTGGGCATGTTTGAAGAGTTGTGGGCACTGTTTCCTGCCACCGATGTCACCACCTTGCTCATTCATGCATCTGTCAAATGTTTGTGGACCAGTTCTGATGTATAAGCCATGGTAGATGACAGCATATAGGAGGCAAACATGAATAGTTTATAGAGTAAGAATGGAAGGATAAAAAGGGAAAAGAAGACGACTGTGGACTGAATTGTAATTCAAGAAATATATTTACTGACCTCATAGGCATAATATGTAAAGAGTTATGGAGGAAACAAGGAATGATCCCTGTACACAAGGGCAGAACTCCTATAGTTAGTATTGGGAAAGATATGAGAGTATGGGTAGGATATTAGGGTATAAAAAGGAATGCAAGGAAAAAAAAAAGTAGAAAGGAACAATTGAAAATGTGGCATATAAATTACATACAGTTAGACATCCAAGTCTTTGCTATTAAAATCATGTTGTGAGGCCAGCAGGTGGTGTGGTGGTTAAGGCACTAGGTTTCCACATGGCCTACTATAATTCTAGTCCTGGACCTGGTGGCTTGAAATCATGCTGGCTGTGTGTTCATGCATGTCCCAAATCCTAAGATGAGAATGGAGGAGAAGGGAGTGATTTCTTTTCTTTTCTTTTCTTTTCTTTTTCTTTCTTTCTTTTTTTCTTTTTCTTTTCTTTTTTTTTTTTTTTTTTTTGGGGGGTTTTGCTACAGGGCATTTTTAC
>NW_006160083.1:326678-329590 GCF_000334495.1 Tupaia belangeri chinensis | reverse complement strand
AACAGAGAGACAGAAAGCGAGAAACCAGCCCCTGGGGGGATGGCCATGCCACAATCCTTTCTCCACCATTCTCCTCTTGGGATCTTTGGGCACGCATGCACACACGCCCGGTGTGATTTTAAGCCACTGGGTCTGAGACTCGAACCTTGGTTGACTACATGGGAGTCCTGCGACATAGCCATTATGCCTATTGCTGGTCCCATATCTTGGGGGTGATTTCTCACTTTCCCTTTCTCTGTCTGTCTCTAGTGAGTACAAGCACTCTATATCAAAAACCTGGAAAAAAAAATCATATTGCAGGCCTGGCCCTAGTGGCACATATTGTAAGATACTGTGCTCTACAGGCTGGGATGACATGATAGGCCCAGATTCAATTCCTGGCCAAGCATGGTGGCATGCTCCTGTAATCCCAGTGACTTGTGCAGTCTCAGGCAGGAGAATTGCAAGCTTGAGGCTGGCTTGGGCAACATAGCAAGACCCTATCTGAGCAAGCCAAATGTGTGTATGCCTGTAATCCCAGCTCAGAGAGTGATGCAGAAATATGGTGACATGGCAAGACCCTGTCTTAAAAATAAGTTTCAATTAAAAAAAAATTTAGATTATGTTTTTATGTCCTCTTTCTCATCCACTGTCCAATGAATACCACTCAATGTCTACCTCCAATGCCCTATCCTTTGAGAAGTGTTTCAACGTCATCAGAGGCAGACAGAAGGATGCTCTCTGTTTCTCTCCTACGTGTTAATATGTTGTCCACATATGATTCCTATGGAACATGTTATAAACTGCTTTGATTGTTTAGAGTAGCTGTCTACATTGATCAAATTTCACTTGCAATTTGTCTGTCTGCCTACAGTGCTTCTTGAACAATGGCAGTTGTACAACTAAACCAGACTCTCAAATGGTATTTGCCTACCAAACTAAACCATGTGCTTACAAACACAGCTGTATATAAATTATGAAATCAAGAACTATTTACCTTTTCCTTCCAACACATTATTGCTACATGATTTTGATGGAGACCAAACAAGGTAACTTCAACAAGACACCGGGAGGTGCAGCTGTGTTTCTAAATGCTGCACTGGGTTTGAATAATTCAGCGTTTACATCAAATACTTCTCCGTATTAACAAGGTGCAGGATAAACTGTTTACTGATGACGCCTGAGCCTTCAGATAGGATGAACTCTTCTAGAAGCTTATTTTTTTATGTTGGCAAAACAGACAGTCACAGCCACCACTCTTGGAGGCCTGGAGTCCGTTTATCTTTCTAAGAAACCAGGTACCACCAGGCATCTGAAGTTGTTCAAACACAGTCCAGAAACAGGCCAAGTGTTTGGTTTCCACCAGAGAGACTAGAATCTCAGCTCTCAATACGCAAACACTGAGAATGTTTGTTTTCATCTTCTTTACCAGGAAGATAAATGTAGTTTACTCTTTTAAGAGGATCGTTTGAGGCCATTTATTTCCCTTGACTTCAAATAGAAGCTATAGAGAGCGAATGATGGTGTTTAAAAACTGGGTGCATTTTGTTAGTAAGAAGGCTTAAGGCCATGTGCTAATGTTGTAAGGCACTAATGGGAATTCCCAGGTTCTAATCCAGATGCCAAGCTGGGTCACCAGAGGCTGGCCATGATTGCTGATCATCTCCATGGATTTATTTCTGTGTCCAGAAAAGGGTATTTTGTTGCACTCTTCCTTGAACTTTACCCTGGAGACCTGGATGGACTATTAACTTATTTTAAGACAACTAAAAAAAAAAAAAAATCACTTAGGCAGTGTAACTTTCACTTCATCTCCTGGGTTTTTATTTTTATTTTTCCTTCTGATTTAGCAAGATAAAGGCAAAAGTTTCTAGAATTTATGCCTTGTCTCTTAAGCTACCCTGGTGACATTTACATATAACTGAAAATTGCCATAAATCCTTCTTAATCTTTTTGCTGGTGAATTGCTAGAAAATGCTGGAATACTTTATTTTGGCCTGGTCCCAGCTCCATTTAAAATGCCAGACACAGCAGGGCTGAATTTGTTCATGTTCGTTTGAGGACAGGAAAGCAGGGGAAGTTGTATAAGGGGTTTGAAAATGGATGGGGTGAGGGGTGGAGGGTGAGGGAGAGCCATAACAAATCGCTGACAAAAGGTAGTTTATTTGTGCTACCAAATATGCCTTTCAGAAAAAGGCTATTTCTAACCTGTAGCAAGTACAACTGAAGAGGAACTGCAGAGATAGGGAACTGCTTTGAATTTCAAATTCAGTGAACTTGGAGCATCTGATCTTATTCAACAAGGAGAAAGAAACTCATCTATCCAAAGTTAAGATGATTGAAGGGGAGAAAACAACATGAAGATATAAAAACTGTATTTAAAAAGGAGTAGTCAAATGAATAGAGAATTTTTAAGTAAAATTCATGTGTGTGTATGTATGTGTTTGGGTATAAATGAGTTTTTTTCAACCTCTACATTGAAATTTTTCATCTGCTATCCACTATCTATGTAGTCGTGAGTGTGTTGTATATTCTATCTTAACTTCAATTTCTTTATAATTGTGACAACCTCACTGTTGTTGGGAGATTGCAGTTAAATACTGTGTGGGGGCTGCTAGGTGGCATGGTGGTTAAGGGTGCTAGACTCCCACATAGCTGACTGTAGTTCAAGTCCCAGACCTGGTGGATTACTTTCTCACTTTCCCTCTCTCTCTCACTTTTGCTGTCACTCTCACTCTGTCCCTCTCTGGTCAAATATAACTAAATAAATCTTAAACAAACAAAACAACAACAACAAAAATAAACTGTGTATACATGCATGGTGTATATTATGTGCCCATCAGTAATCCGTAACTTAAAAAAATTATATTCATCATTTAAAAGGAATCTGTCAGTGGGTACATGTGCTCATTGGAGAGAGACAGAAAGACATA
>NW_006160083.1:308148-326647 GCF_000334495.1 Tupaia belangeri chinensis | reverse complement strand
GAAAGAGAAAGCACTCCCCAAAGGGAGATGTCATGCCACATCCCCTCCTTCTCCATCTGTCCTTTTGGGATTTGGAGCATGCATGCACATGTGCCTGGCATATTTCTAAAACCTCTGGGTCTGGGACTCAAACCATGCAGTCTGCCATGTTTGATCCAGCCACCTTAACTGCCACACTACCAGCTGGCTCTATATTCATTATTTTAATATCATGGATGACAAGCAGGTTTTAGTTCATGTCAACTCTGAGTAATTAGTAATGGCTACCTGGAATGCTGTGTTGAAAATGTCTGTGGGAATATGGCAGGGCTTGACAGGAAAAAAAAGAGTGTAATCAATTATTGATGTCTCCTACTGGCACAGAATGGAGGAGTGTATTTGCCATCTAGAGTCTATTGGAAAGGTCACAAAATGTCAGGAGACCTAGCCACTCTGTCACCAATTAGTTGGATAACTTGGGAACTGGGTTTATTTCCTCTGGGCCTCATTTTTCCCCAATGCAAAATAAATGAGCAAAATTTTATGACCCCTAAGGTCTCTTTGAATCTGAAAATTCTGATTCTAATCTGAAAATATACTTCCAATATTTCACAGTTTCGAAATGTTTCTACATTTCCAAAAAGATATTTTACTAATACAATTGTATTTGTGAAATTCTTCTATGACCCTAGTTTGAGGACCCAGCAAATAAGGGAAAGGGCCTGTAGTTCAGTAAATGAAGCTATGTTTGAGGCTTCCCCTTTACTGCTGCGTGCTCCTAATCCAATCAAAGTCTCTCTGGACCTCAGTTTCATCACCTGCAAAATATAAGAAAAATTATTTCTGCCCTTTGCTGATTCACTGAGTTGTGGAGCAAATTAATGAAGTCACGTTTCTACAGTACTTTGAACTTGTCAGAAGACAGACCTTTTGTGGCTTTAATGTGTAAGTATTCACATAAAAATGTGGCCCAGAAATTCCTTCCTGGATACCATGCACATTAATATCCATTTGATGTACTATGTAGCTTTATTACAGAGTAATGCTTCCAGAAGGAAAAAGAGATGGGTAAGAAAAACCAGACTTGATCATTTTCCTTTTAAGTCGAGCTTTGCCTTTTCCTTAGTGTAAATCATATGGTCTTCAACAAGGTTAAAGACATAATCAAAGCTGAAGGAAGTTTGGTGTTGAAATAATTCACTTGGCAAGAGTGGCTTCTGCAGGAGTGGATATACACTTGCCACTTAAGTATACTTAAAACCAACTTGCTGGGACCAGCAGTTAGAGTAATGGCTATGTCGCTGGACTCCCATGTAGTCGACTGTGGTTTGAGTCCCGGACCCGGTGGCTTAAACTCACACCGTGCGCGTGTGCATGAGTGCCCAAGATCCCAAGAGAAGAACGGAGGAGAAGGGATTGTGGCATGGCCATCCCCCCTGGGGGGTGATTCTTGCTTTCTGTCTCTCTGTCTCTGTCGTTCTAGTAAGCACACGCACCCTATAGCAAGAAACCTCTCCAAAAAAAAAAAAAAAGAAAGAAAGAAAAGAAAAACACTATATTAACACTCCATGGTACTGACTCACAGTAGTAAGTGTGTGGCTGTGGGGTAGTCTAGAGTCATCCAAGTAATTTCACACACATTAATTAATTGGTTCCTTATAATAGCTTGGAGAAGAAGGCAAGACAATTACTGTTCTTATTCCTCAGATGAATAAACAGAAGCTCAGATCATCAAAAAGTAGTACTCAATATTTGTGGAGTGAATCAGAGAATGAAAATGGCCCATCTCTGATGTGTGTTTAGATACCCAGTCATTAGCACACAAATATTCATTTTCTGATTATATTAAAATCCATGAAACTTTCATCTTGTATCCTCTATTTCCCAGCATAGTTTATCACTTATTACCTTGCACGTCATGAATGCCCTAGGGATGTTAACAGAGAGTCTCACTAACCTGTTACAGAAGAATCTTGTTCTATGCAAAGATTTTATATGAAGCAGCAGCTTGAAGGAAATTTGTGCAACTAAAGTGTTTACTTACTTCAGGAGACAAGCTTTGGAGAGAAAAAAATACCCAGATTACAATCATGTTGCTTTCACCTACTTAACTATTAGGTTGTTGGAAAAGTCATGGTGTGTATTTCCTATGTAAAAATGTGTCGTGACTTTTCTGACAACCTATTATGTTTCTGTGAAATTTGTAAGCTCAGTTTTCTGTCCTACTCTGCCACTTGGCCATCTGACTTTGCATAAGCAATTGTCTTTTATCTGAAAAAGGGCCTAATGATACTACCACATAGCATTATCGTGAGTAGTAATTGAGAACTTAAGTGAAATATCAAATACCATGTCTGGCCTACAGTAGGTACTTAATAAATGGTAATTATTTTTATTTAAGGTGGCCAGCTGATGGTTTGATTTCCTAAAATTCACTATAATCTCTTCAGATCACAAAATACATTATTTAGCTCTGTTAAACTGGTCTACACTGGCTTCCACACTTGGGTGTTTAATCTGGACCAAACTGAGTCCAGCAGGTGGTATGGTGGTTAAAGGTGCTGGACTCCTACACGGCTGATGGCTGTTCAAGTCCTAGACTGGTGGCTTGCTTTCTTACTTTTTCTCACCCTTCCTTCTCTTTCTTTCTTTCTTTCTTTCTTTCTTTCTTTCTTTCTTTCTTTTCTCTCTCTCTCATTAGCACATATGCCCTATAGCAAATTTTAAAAAATTATAAAAATAAATAAAATTAATTAAATATTCTTTTGTAAAAATCTGGCCCAAACCAATGTGGGGTATATACACTATGAAATACTATTAAACCATTAAAATAATAAAATCCTGTCATTTGTGATAAGATGGCTGATTCTAGAGGTCACTATATTAAGTGAAATAAGCCAGGCACAGAAAGAGAAAAACTGTATATTCTTATTCAAATGTGAAAGCCAAAAAATTTGAACTCCTAGAAGGACATAGTACTGTAATGTTACTAGACCAGGGAAGGCTGGGGAGTGGGGAGCAGGGAGCAGAGAGGGAGATGATGATGAATAAATTATAGGACTTCTTTCTGGAATAATGAAAATATTCTGAAACTACATAGTGGTGATGGTTATACAATATTTGGATGTACTACAAACCATGTTACAATTTACAGTTATTAAAATAATGAATTTAATGTTACATGAAGTTTACCTCAATGGAAATGTATAAAAAAAATACAAAACCAGAAAAATTTGGCCCAAAACAGTTTCAAAGTAGGGTGAACTGTGACCTAGCATATGCGAGCTGGAGGGTAACATAAGCATACATACTCCAGTGACCCAGCAAATGAGCTGCAGTCAATCGGCAGCTGATCCCTCAGCCAATCAGAGCTTAAAACTACTAAGACATAACAATTGAAGGCAAATGCCACTGCAGCCAATCAGGTTGGTTTTGTATATCACTTCCTTTTCTCTGGCTATAAATATAATTTGCACATGTGGTGGGGGAGCACATTCTGAATCAGCCTCATACTAGAACCCTGCATGGTTCTAGAACCTATTTCTTGCTTCAATAAACACTATTAAATTATACTGGTCACAGGCTGTGTGTGTTTTGTTTGTTTGTTTGTTTTGTTTTGTTTTTAACAGTTTATAGGGAAGGAAATTAGTTCTGCTATTCCATTTAGATTTAAAAAGGCAATTTCTGAGAGTGTGCAGATAATCTGTTACCAGACCTCTTAGAACCTGTGAGAAGTCACACGTGAGAACGCAAGTCCACAACAGGCCAAATCAATGAAGGCACAAGGAACTATGCTTTGAATTCCTTGTTCAAACCTGAAATTGGTAGATTTATTTAAGAATTTCTAGACCTGTCTTTTCTACTGAATCATTCTTTAAAATATTGGGCTTATTTAACGAAAAGGAAAACCTTTAATTCAGTTGAGGTCTAAATTCAGCCATTCTTGTTATTCTCATGTGAAAGCAGTGATCACTTTTAAAGGATGAAAGGATTGGGTAGTAAGAAAGTAAGATTGTGGAAAAAGATTTTTTTAAAGGCTCTATCTGGATACATTTCCTGTCAAATAAATTGAATTCACTAAATAAATTATGTCTAACAAATGCATGGTTTTCTAATTCATCAACTAATTAATCAGGGATGGAATGACTGAGGAAAAGTGATTTTATTCTCTCTCTCTATAATATATATATTTTATATATATATTATAATTATAATTCTCTCTATATTTCTATTAAAGTAAATAAAGAACAGCTACTTTGGAAATGCCTCAAATACCTTTTCTTCTGAACAAATAAGAGTCTTCTTGGAGCCAAAGCTTCTTTCAGTCATGAGGTTCTTTCTTTCTTTTTTTTTTTTTTTTTTGGAGAGGTTTTTGCTGTAGGGCGCATGTGCTCACCAGACAGACAGAGACAGAGAGACAGAAAGCGAGAAATCACCTTCCAGGGGGGATGGCCAAGCTGCAATCCCTTCTCCTCTGTTCTTCTCTCGGGATCTTGGGCACGCACGCACACGCGCCTGGCATGAGTTTTAATCCACCGGGTCCAGGATGCGAACCGCGGTCGACTATGTGGGAGTCCAGCGACATAGCCATTACGCTAACTGCTGGTCCCATCAGGTTCTTTCTAAACTTAATATAAATGGATAATTTGCCTTGTAAGTCCAGCACCTTAACTACTACATCACCGGGCAGCCTCTGCAATGTTTTTTTAAATCTCTTCCTTTTCTGGACAGTGTATTCTTCAAGAAAAGATTTCTTTTTTGTCCTATTCCCACTCTTTACCTAGCATGTAGCAGATAAGCAATAAATGTCTTCTGAAATGGAATTGAATGGCTTACGTATTTTCTGCTGAGAAAGGCCAACCTTGCCAATATCTGGGTAAAAACAAATTAGGTGATCAGAAAGAAAAGTGAGCAGTATCATTTCACCTGTGGTTAATCTGAGAAATACACATCCCATAGTTGGACGTATTTGATCTTCTCTAAGCAGTAAGCTCAGTTAGAATCCTCCACAGTAATACTTGGTCACAGACCCCCTTTATTTCCTTAAATGTCACCCTCTGCTTAGAGTGTTTCATGCCATAAAACACATGGTTAGGGAGACTGTGGCAAACTGAATGTTCTCCAGACTCTCCTTCCTCTACTTGTCCCATCTTTTCAAATTGTTTTTGTGGCCACACGTCTCCAGCATGAAATGAAGCACACCCCAGTTACGAAACACTCACAGCCCACAGGCTGCAGGACAGGCATTTGCTTTTAGTCCAAACAAACAGAGATAGACCTTCTCTCCTCTGGGCATCGGTCTTTACAATAACAGCAATATGTGGCTCTCAGTATAATCCCAACCTAAGCAACCAATATTTAAAATGGCATAAACCCTTTCCTTGCAAGTTTGAAAGCTTGCAGAAGACCTCACGTGGCCTCTCCTAAATGTTTCAGTTTTATACTCCCCTTTGCTTTGGGTCACAAATGCTGTTCCTTTTCAAGAGCTGGCTTGAGAGACCATTTGGATATGATCCTGCTGGCCTCATACCACATACTTGGCTGGCCTGGACTTTCTGGCTCTGAGGATGACACTATACAGCAGGAGCAGAGGAGGAGGCTCTGCAAATCTGTCACCCTGTTCTTAGACAATTTACAGGTCTCACTGGGGAATTCACCCCCTCCACATGTACACGATTTGTATATATACATGTTATCTACCTATCTATCCCTATCCATCTATCTACCATCTAACTATGGGGTCATTGGAAAATCCATGATTTTTTTTAATGCAAAAATGCATCATGATTTTTCCGACGATCCAATGTAATTTTCTACATATCAAAATTTTAGGGGTCATCTCTTACATCAAAGTTAGATTTGCAACCTGGGTCACTATTATCTAACATTCATTGAGCACTTACTATATTCCAACCACTGTGCCAAGCACTTTCCATAAATGATCCAAAGAATTTTCATAACAACCTTAGGAAGAACTGGGTATCTTTTAGATAAAGAGAGAACCGAGGTTCAGAAACTCTTTTGAAGGAGTGAGGCAAAAATAATACAGTAAAAGAAAACTACAGTCTATAATAAGTGAGAACTATTAGTAAATGTGTTTCACTTGGGATCCTCAAAGAAGGGACATTTCTTCCTAGGGGGGTATCAGAACTTCCCCTCCATTGGTGGGATGATGGAGTGGATGAGATTATAAAAACATCGCCAATACTGTAATTTAACAGTTGGAATTTTTAAAAATTAGAATTTTTATAACTCAGGGAAAGTAAAATTTGACAAATTTTGCCATGTAGTCATATATAAATGTGTCTACATTTGGGGTTTCAGTGACTCTTAGTGGAGAGAGAGGGGAAGAAGTTAGCTCCTACTCCCAAGCGGAGAATGATTTTAATTCTGGGAATATGGTGTGAGTTATTTTAGTTTATCAAAAAGGACATGGGTTCCAAAAAGGGTTAAGAAATTCCCATCAACACTGATCAAATGAACCTGATAATTATCAAATTTCTACTCTTTACATTTATGTTGTTGACCCAAAAGTTATCAAAAGTCCAGTTTCTGTCACACAGATTCAAGTCACGAGCAATGACTTGACTCGTTATTTCCCTCTCTGAAATTCTGGCTGAGTTAAGCTGGCCATTGCACAGAATATATACATTCCTTGCAATTGTGGGGAAAATCAGACCTTTAAACTAGAGGATTTATGGTCCTACAAGCAAAACCAGCACTGCAAGGCCAAACAAAGATTACAAAAGAGAGCTTTGGGCTGAAAACAGCAATAAAATGCTTCTCTTTCAGTACCTAACTATCTAGGAACTTTTCTCCAAAATTCAAGATTAGACCAAGGAAGTTAGAGCTAGCTAGAATTAGAAGGACCTTTAGGAACTATTTATGACTATTGCTGAAGTTATAGGTAAAAAATCAAAGCTCACACTGGGTTTACCTGAGAATACGAGCTGAAAAAGGACTTAGAACCAATGAATTGACTTCTAGGCCATTCTAGGAAGTTGTCTGCAACAGACTAAAGCTTGCCTCATTACCCTGGTACTGACTAACAGACTACATGTCTCTTTTATGTGCACTGTGTTTCATTTTTTAAGGACTGTGCTATGTGGCAGAAGTCTTTTAAGCTACAGCCTGAAACTTAGTGGGTTAGTAGGATATTTTTGTTTATTTGGATGCCCCTTTCTTTTAGAGAGTAAGAGTATCCATCATTGTACGCTGGCCTTTGGTATGGAAGTTGGGATATGACCAATGCTAGTCTAATGAGAGACTTTCCCTAGGATTTATTTGAACTTGAAATCTTTTTAATTCTATCAAGGAACTATCGTCTAAGAGCAGTGGGGCGGCTTGTTTCCATGAAGTTCACTTTGTGAAGAAATACACTGACTTCACAATGTGCTTTACATATACATTACATTCGCAAATGAATGAAGCCAGCACTTAGGGTTTGCTTTCTCTCTTCCTGTATCACCCTAGGGTATATAATAACTTCTATGAACCTTAGCATCCTCATCTAAAAATAGAAACATTAGGGTGAAAATTAAGTTATATGGTATAAAAAAGTACCAGATATATCACCAATGCAGGCTAATTAAGATTTCTGTTATAGTTATCTTTATATATTTTTAATAGCTACCTTGCCCTGGGTTCTTGCAGATTTTAATTACATAGTTTTTGACAAAATTAATCCATAGTACTCATATAGCTGTGTTTCAACTCAGCTTTGCTGCTGGACTGAACTGTGTTCCCCAAATTCACATGTTGAAATCCTAACCCCCAGTGAGATAATATTTGGAGATGATACCGTTGGGAGATAATTAGGTTTGTATGAGATCAGGAAGGTGGAGCTCTCTTGATGAGATTAGTACCCTTTTATGAGAAGACACACTAGAGAGCTTGTCCTGCTCTCTCACCTTCCTGCCGTGTGAACGTAGTGAGCAGGCACCTGCCTACAAGCCAAAAAGCAGGCCCTCCCTGGGAACTAAACTGGCCAGCACTCTGATCTTGGGCTTCCAATCTCCAGAACTGTAAGAAACATATTCCTGTAGCTAATCACCTGGTCTATGGTATTTGTTATGGCAACCAAAGCCAACTAAGACAAGCAAATAGTGCTTTTTACAGTAAATAGGTAAGCCTGGAGCATGTGGCAACTCTGTCTTCACTTTACAATTTTTCTTTATATCTAAAACTAGTCTAAAATTAAAAGTTTTTTTTTTTTAAATATAATTTGATAGCATAAAAAACTCTGTATCTAGGAATTAAAGAAAGACATACAGTTTTTCTACACTGAAAACTAACAAGCACTGCTAAGAAAAATTTAAGAAGTCAGAAAAGTAATGAGATAAGTCATGTTAATTGATTAGTAGACTGAATATCCTCAAGTTGTTGGTTCTATCAAATTTGTTTATAGATTTAATGTTAACCTAGTCAAAATCCTAGTAAATGCTTTTGCAGAAACTGACAAGTTGACCAAGAATAGTTAAAACAGTTTTGAGAAAGAACAAAATTGGAAGACTTACACTCCCTGATTTTAAGGCTTATTGTAAGGCTCAAATAATCGTAATAATATAGTCTTGAAACAAAAGATATCTACATATAAATCAGTGAAACAGAAAGGAGTCCAGAAATAGATCCACACACCCACAACTGATTTGGGGGAAAAGTTTCAAAGTAATTAAATAGGAAAAGTACATTTTTTTCAATACTTGATGTGGAAACAACTGGACATTCATATCAAAAGTGAATTTTGATATTTGCCTCATGCTGTAAGACAAAATTAATACAAAATGGATCTTAAGGTTAAATGTAAAAGCTGTAAGACTTATACTTCTAGAACAAAATATGAAAAAAATAAACTTTGGGTAGGCAGATTTCTTAGGCTAAACATGAAAAAATAATAATAAATTGGACTTTGTACAATTTAAACTATTTAAATTTTTTTCTTTTTAAATTGTGCCAGAGGGTGCATGTGCTTGCCAGAGAGAAAGAGAGAGAAAAGTAAAATGAGAAAGCACCCCCATGGGGAGCCATCACACTGCAATTAATCCCTTCTCCTCTACCTCTCCCTTCTTTTGGGATTGTGGGCACACATGTACACTTGACATGTTTTTCAAGCTGCCATTGCAGACTCAAACCTCATAGTCAGCTTTATGGAATACAGTCTACTAGACTACCACACTACTGGTTCACCCTTGAAATCTCTATTTTTAAAGGATGTCAATAGGAAAATTAAAATGCAATGAAGTCCCAAATTGGGAAAAATATTCTCCATACATAACTCTGTCGTACGACTTAAATCCAGAAAACATACACAACTCTTAAACTCAATGAAGACAATTCAATTAAAATGAGGGCAAAAAACTTTAAAAGCCATTTTATAAAAGAAGATATGAAACTAATAAGCACATGACAAGATATGCAACCCTATTAATCTTCTGGATAATGCACACTAAACTACAATTAGATACCACTTCACTATACTAGAATAGCTAGTATATCTTCATCCCTCCCGAAAGCCAAATTATTATTGCCTCTACCTTGGGTCTTATATTTGACCCCATGGGAGCTGGGTAGGAGCACTGGGTATAGGAAGGATCACATTCTCAAGACGAACCTCGTAAGGGCTGGTTGTTCCCTTATTTTAGCCGAAATTGGGCACATTTAAGGTGGTATGGCCTATGATGATTGTCCTCTTACTTTAAGTAAAAAGCAGATTAAAAACAGCACTTTCACATTACGATTTTAACATCAAAATGGCCATGTCAGAAAGTACTGCTTTCTGCCTGTATGAGAGCTAAAAAGTGAAAAAGAAAAAGAGATGAGTAGGTCCGTTTGCAGGAACTTAGGTCATGGATAGCTTTTAAGATGAAGCAGCATTAATTTGATTTCTTTCATTTCTTTAGCTCTGAACATAACTTTTACAATATATGCAGAGTTTCATTTAGGTTACTTAGTAAAAAAAAAAAATGCCTATAGTAAGGTATCTCCAAAATAAAGTCTTAGAAAATGGGGGGAAATTGCCCTGTCTAACCACATGAGAGAGCCTGCCCCAAGCCCCATTTTCCTAGCACCAAGAGTATCAAATGGAGATCAATTCTGTTTTTTAGTTTCTTTTACATTTTAAAAAATCTTCCAAAAACAAGCCATCTGTTTAAATAACTTGGAGGGTGACTGTTCTATGCCTGTTTCCATAGAGTGTTTAGTTTATTCTAGTAAATTCTGGCTGAATGCCTATGATGTGCCTAGCATCTTAAAGGAAGTGGTACGATAGATACATGAAGAAATGTTCATGAAGCAATAGATTCCAGTTTAAAAGCAGCTTAAATGTAGAGCAAAACATCAACCATGAGCCATTTCATGAGATAAGAAACTGGGTAATTTCATTCCTTGCTATTTTCAGAAGTCTACTTTTGTACTGTGTATGATGTAAAGTTTATGCAAAGGACTAGGAATTTTGCATTTTTTGATTCAGAAAGAGAGGAAAAATATGCACACTAAGCCTTTGGGATTGGTAAATGCGAAGACCTGCAGCCTACTGGAAGATGTATATTCTTGGGCTGAAGTTCCCCAGGGAAGTTATTAGGAACCAATGACAAAGATCTAGATCCAGCCGCACTGTGGCCCAGCATTCTCTTGAACTTGGATAACTCCAGGTCATAGTTTTCTCACACGTACTGTACCGTAAGTATCTTTAAGGTTTCATCTAGCTCCCCTACCCTTTGGATATTGTACACATACGTTCTGTCTCAGATTCTCTCTCTCATACCCATACACACACACATATATAACCCTCTCAGCCGAATGTCTTAAGTAGTCTTGTAAACAGTCTGGCAGGCTGGGGTCCCAAACACACAATCAAATTATTGGATAAATAACTGAACTCATTCAATATAAAATTATTCTGTATATAAGAACATGACTAGTGTTTCCAAAATTTTATTCATTTACATATCACTATCATGAATTATATATATTGAATATACTTGTAACTTTTTTTTTGTAAGTTTTGCCATAGGCACGTGCCCTCCCCAGAGAGAGATGGGGTGGGGAAACAGAGAGTGAGAACTCATCCCACAAGTACTGGCCACACCACAATCCCTTCTTCTCTATTCTCTCTCAGGATTTTTGGGCATGCACACACATACATACCTGGCATGTTTTTCAGTCCATCTGGTCTGGGACCAAATTGTGCAGTCGGCCTCATAGGATCCAGCCGCCTTAACCTTCATGCCACCTGCTGGCCCTATATCTGTAATATTTTAAGTTTGCCTTTCTTTAAATTGTCTCAGTTTTACTTAAATGTACTTTAAAGCAAATCTTATTTTATCCTCACAAAAATAAAACCTCACTGCAGTGAGAAAATATTTCTTTAGAGAGACACAAAGAATTGTCACTGTTTAAAAAAATGGGTAAATTTGTATATTATTATTTTCTACTAATACACTGTGTACATTTGCTAGAGACACAGAGAGAGAAAGACAGAAAGTGAGAAATCACCCCCACCTGGGTGATGGCCACACAGCAACCCCTTCTCCTCCATCCTCCTTTCAGGATCTTGAGCATACACACACATGCACCTGGTGTGAGTTTAAGCCACTGGGTCCAGGATGCGAACTGCTGTCGACTACATGGGAGTCTGACGACACAGCCATTATGCCAACTGCTGGTCCCTCGGCAGTATGATATTAAGTGAATGAAGTTGCCAAATATTATATAAGTGTGATATTCTATGAAATTATAAACAACAAATCAAAACCACAATGAAATGTAGTGAGGTGGTTAAGGCACTGGACTCACACATGGCTGACCATGGTTTAAGTCCCGGACCTGGTAGCTTGCAACTCATGCCGGGTGTTTGTACTTGCATGCCCAAAATCCCAGGAGGAGAATGGAGAAGAGACTATGGAATGGTCATCCCCCCGCACCGGTGGGGGGTGAGGGTTCCTCACTTTTTCTCTTACTGTCTCTCTCTCTGTCCTCTGTTCTCCAGTGAGCACATGTGCCCTATAGCAAAAACCTAAAATCAAAAAAAAAACAAAAAAAAAAAAAAAAAAAAAAAAAAAAAAAACCAATGAGATATTGCTATACACCTGTCAGAATGGTTTTCATTAGAAAGGCAAAAGATAAGATTTGTTGGTAAGGATGTTAAATGCTTAAACACTGTAGGTGGAATGTAAATTAGTGTAGCCATTGTAAAAAAAAAAAAAACAGTATGAAGGTTCCACAAAATATTAAAAATAAAACTATTATATAAGTGAACAATCCTACTATTGGGTACGTATCTAAAAAATGAAATTACTATGCTAAAGAGATAGCTGTCTTCTGATGTTTACTGTAGCACTATTCTTAATAGTGAAGATATGGATTCAAACTATGTGTAAATGGATAAAGAATATATAATGTATACACATTTGGGACGACAAAGGTCAACGTGGAGAACGTCATGTTAAATGAATCAGCCAAACACAAAAAGGCAAATATCACATGATATAACTCGTGTGGAATCCAAAAAAGTTGATCTAATAGAAGTAGAGCATAGAAAAGTGGTCATCAGAGGCATGGGTGGTTAGGGGGAAAGGGAGGGGGGAAAGGTTGATCAATGTTGTAGAACTACAGTTAGAAGGAATACTTTTAAAATATATCTAAAATAGGCAAATGGATAAAGACAAAAGTGAGTAAGTCATTGCTTGGAGCTGAGGGTGCTGGAAGAAAGCAGGCTGGAGAAAGGAATGATGAATGACTGTTAATGGTTATGGAGTTTATTATGTGGCAAAAATGTTGTATAGTTGATTGTTGTGATGGTGGTCCAACTCTGTGAACATACTAAGAACCATTTTATTATACATTTTACCTGTGTAAATTGTATGATACATGAATTATAACTCAATAAACCTTTCTTTGTTTTGTTTTAAATCTTAGCTTTCGTCTTTGGTAAATTTGGGGATACTGAATATGGTATAAAATAAATATCAAAATGGATATAAGTTTTCCAAAGGAAATCATTATGACTAATGACAATGAAGTCATAAAACAAGTATCATGATCAATACAATTCTGTACATCTAAGGATCTCCATAAACAAAAAAAAAAAAGAAAAAAAACCTCTTGTTATAGAGAAAATTCAAGTAAAAAAAGGTAGAATAATTTGAAAAAGTTTTAAAGAGAGCATCTGTGTACCACACTTCCAATTGTCCTTTGTACCACCAATGCTATTCAGAGAATAGAAACCACTGCCCTGACATACAACAGTGAACAAGAGAAGTATTTGCTCTCAAGGAATTTATGGCTGGCAGATGAGGCACAGAAGTCGGTAATTATAATTAAGTGACAGGACAATCATAAAGAAGTAGGCAAGCACAGGGCATGGGCATCCTAAGAGGATATAAGCTAACTTGGGCCGTGAAAGGTAAAGATGGCGTTAGCACAGGAAATCCATGTGTAAGGGACTGAAGGAGGGATATTTGAGTTACTAGAGTTGTTCCAGTTGACTGAGTAGAGCAAAGGGGAAAGGGTGAAGGAAGAGAGCGATGGGGCTTGGGAAGGTGACCTGGTCAGCTATACAATGGACTTGGGCTTTATTTTGAGAGCCGTAGGAAGCCATTGAAGAGTTTAAGCCAGGGAGTGATATGATTTGAGTTTATGCTCCCAAACAGTAGGTCTGGAGACAGAAAGGATCAATTCAATTAGGTAGAGACAGCTGTACTCCTGATAGGCCTTGGTGGTAATAGTAAGTACTGGGAAGTTGGGATAGAAAGAAGTAGGCAGATTAGGGGGTTATGAAGGAGGTAAAATTAGTAAAACTCAAGAGACTTAATAAAATAAAGAATGATTTCAAGTGTTGTAGCTGAGGAAACAGATGGTCATGTCAGACACAGAGATTTGGGAGAATGTGAGAAGGAATGCATTCATATCTTCTTACACTAGGGGATTTCAAAGTATTCATGGAAAAATGGAATTAAAGTACGAGTTTATTTTGGTGCCCAAAATTTTTGAGATCTGTGTGTGTGTGTGTGTGTGTGTGTGTGTGTTTTAACAATATGCGTTTTCCACAAACTTGTTGAAGACCCTTTTTACAATGCATCCCCCTTCTTTTATTTTTTATTTATTTTTTTTTTTTAGGGATTTTTGCTTTAGGGTATAGGGGCTCACCAGAGAGATAAAGAGAGACAGAAAGTGGAAAATCACCTTCCACGGGGATGGCCACACCGAAACTTCTTGTCTTCCATTCTCCTCTTAGGATTTTGGGCATACACACACATGCACCTGGTATGAATTTCAAACTGCTAGGTCTGGGACTCAAACCAGGGTCGACCATGTGGTAATGCAGTGCCTTAACCACTATTCCACCTGCTGGTCCCACAATGCTTTCCATTTGGTTAGACATTTTGCTCACAGTATTTCAAAGCCTTCTTAGATAAAACTGACATTTCTCCAACAAAGTCCGTCTTGCAAGCTCTTGAAATGACAGAGATCATCTTGCTTTCAAATACCTGGACTGTATTGTTAAAAGACACTGTTACAAGCCACTGTGGGAGGGATTTTTAAATGAAGATTTTCCCAAATCTGTGACCTAACATTATACAACTTCCTTCTGTTTATTTGGTAAGTCAATTCTTGGGTTAGTTACTTGCATGGCATAAAGTTTAGAAATATCACTATTTGTACCACCAACCTTCCGATTATAAAATGGGGCCCGATTGCTCTGGGATTTTCTTCTTTTTAAAAGCAGAATAATTATTTAGGTGTCCTTATGCTGAGCAGCAGCTAAATAATAAAATATTTGCTTTGGCTAAAACAGAAAACAAGTGCACATATTCTTTTCTTTCATGCTGTGGGTCATAAACATGTAACAGAAGCAATGTTAATTTTTGATAGAATGATTACCAAGATGAAATTTTTTGATCACTGGTTTAAAAGAAAGGGAGCTGAGGAATGCATAGACCTACCTCCTGTCAGAATCCTACAAGACAGCCAATACTGTGGTCATTTTATGGATAATTCCCCAGAAAGCTTTAAAGCAAGATGGCTATGGGAGTGATGCATCACCAGATTGCAGGAAATATTGGCCCATAACCTCTAGACCATTCTCTGAAGGGTTGTTATTAATATTTGGCCTTGGGGAAAGGAGTCAATAAAAATCCATGCTCGTGGTACTTTATATATTCCCATGCAGGCAGATGGAAGGCTAAAGGAAGTAGAAATAGCTTACTATATACCACATAATAAGGATCATTAATATTAGTTGCCAATTCTCACACTGCCAGTGCATGTGTTTATGTGGGTGGCATATTGTATAGTAGCAGAATGGAGTTTGGCATCAGAGAGACTGAAGTTGATTAAATATTGGCTTTGCCACTTAAGTAATGTGTCTGAACACACTGTCTGAATTCTCTAACCTTAGTTTCTTCAATGGCACATATACCTCTTCTTTGGGTATAAGTTAATATATGCAAAGACCCTAGAACTATTCCTGGTATAGCATAAGCATTCAACACATGAACATACTGTAAGTAAAGTACCAGAATTGCATTTTAGTGATCCATAGCAAGGTCAACTCCTCTTAGATGTTGACGTCCACTGTAACTAAAACAATTTAAAAATACTCCTCAAATCTGTGGATGGCTGATTTTTCAGCATGATCCATAGGAAACATTGTATTTCATTGACTTTAAGATAATTCTGGGGCCAGCAGGTGGTATGGTGGTTAAGGGCGCTGGACTCCCACATGGCTGACCACGGTTCGAGTCCTGGATCTGGCGGCTTGCTTTCTCGCTTTCCCTCTCTCTCTCTCTCTCTCTCTGTCCCTCTCTGGTCATATTAAAATAAATAAAGTTAAATAAAATAATTCTTTAAAAGATACATATAGATACATATTTCTATGTATTTAAATGAGAGGTGTTGACTTTGCCTGTACATATATATATTGAAACTTGTAGAAAGAATGACGGAAGGTTAGAAGAGAACTTCACACCCAATAAAAGCATTCTTTTTTAAAAAGTGCTATGTCATTAATGCTCTTGTTGACACAGAGAGTGACATTGTGGAAAAACACAGGCACTCATGACCCTGATCTGAAAAATAGTTCTTATGAGCCAGACTATTATACCCTCCCTTTTTCAGGTGTATAGCTGTAATGTTAGATAAAAATGTGTATCTAAGTAGGCCTATTTATTAAATAAAGCACTTTCTATTGGCCTGAAATGAAAGTTCTCAAACACTGTGTCATAGTTTGTCAGCCTTTGTCAGTTGTATTGGCACATAAATATTGGAGCATCTTAAAACTGGTGACAGCTTCACTTACTGAAATCTAGTAAACAAACAAAAAAAGTATGAACGAGATAATTTAGAGAGATCAAAAACTAAATTGATAGAAGACATACCTGAGTGAAATTTCAGCTTCTCCATTTCCTGTTACATTAACTTGGACAAATGACCATCCTTCCATACACCTGTGTGAAAATCATTGAGTAAATAATGTGGGTTAAATGAAATAATACAGATGAAACGTTTAACACCACATTGCGCACGCATTTCAAGACTGCAGTTGATGATTGATATTATTATTATGATACTTAATAATCCACAGTTTTATTTTTAACAATCGAACTACTTCCAGATGTTTTTAACAGTGTATAATGGAAAGCTGTTGTATCAGTCATCCACACGAAACAAAACTATACATTTAAATGTATTAACATAAGGCATAAATCAAGCTTTTATAGTTTTGTTTATGCATTTTTTAAAATGAATGAATGAGGCATGTAAGCACTGTGCACAGTAAGCTGGATCACACATGGGTGAGTGCAGGTTGAGTCCTGGCCCTGGCCCTGGCCATTCCAGGCACATGTGTGTACATGGCAGAAATCCAAAAGGATTGCTGTGTGACCATGTCCTGTTGGCAGGTGCTTTCTTCCTCTCTCTCTCTCTCTGGTGAGTGCACACATCCTCTGGCAATTTTTTAAGCATATGTTATTAAGAAGTCAGAGGTGTGGAGTCTGGCTACTGGAAATGAGCAGGGTCCTGGAGGCTGCCTGCAATGCCAAATATTAATTTTAATTTCTGAATTGTGAGGAAGTCCAGGAATCCTGAAAGGAAGAGATAGTTTCAGGACAGCACAGTTGGCTAGAGTTCTGAAAATGTTTTAGAACTTTAATATCTAGTGCATCTGCAATGGTGGTGCTTGTTGAGTAACTGGCTCTGTGGTGTGATGTGCATTTATCCTCGTACAATAGGGTGAGCACTGAAAAATCGAAAAATTGGTGCACCCGGACCAGGTTTCAGCACCTGGTTCTTTAACTCGCAGGGTAACTTATAAGTCATTTTTCTTCCTCCAGTTCAGTTTTTCCATTAGGCCAAATGATGCTAAAGCATCTTTCCAGCTATAACATTTATTTTCACAATTCTAAACCCCAGTCCAGGAACTCTTTTTATTCTTTGCTACAAAGAAAGGCAATGTTGTTTTGTGGTTGAGAGCCTGGGTCCCACTACTGTATCTGAATCCTGCTCAGTGCTGTAGGGCAGGCTCCTTAAATCTCCTACGTCCCCTTTCTCTCAACTATAAAATGGGGATTACAGTAGCACCTATCACATGGGTTGTGATGGGAGTCAAAGGGCTAATGACTGAATAGTATTCAGCACCATGCTTGGTACAGCAGCACTCAAGGGATGTTAGTCCTTGTTAGATGTAGTAGGTAGAGGAGGTAAAGAGCTATAGAACATTTTTCTTGATCCTTCAAATCCACCCATGAATTTCAAGGTTATTTGTCAAGTCCAAGTTTCCCTAGTTCTTGAGTCCCAGTGTTAATGGAGTGTTGAGAATCACAGGAGTGGTGGCATGGGGCCATGTCTCAAGACATGTGCCAGCTATGGCCCAAGGGCCTACTCTCTGATGTCTCAATCTGTTTGGCAGAACTCTGCCACATGTCAACTCTTTCTGAGCTACAAAAATGTTTGAGTTCCTGGTGCAGTGAGATGTCTAACAAAGGAGAATTTTACCTTTTGTAGAAAATTGGAAGTGGTATTTATAAGACTCCTTATTTCAGATGTTCTCCTTGTCAATGTGGAGGTGGTTTAGGCTTAGGGATGTGGTTGAGGTTCTGGACAGACCATCTCCCAGTTAGAAATTTCTTTAAGAAGTCTAATTTGAGGGGTTAAATTCAGAATTTTAACATAAGAGGGAAAAACGAATACATTATAACCGGGTATAAAGTGATTGAAATTCTGGGGGCTGGCAGGTTACAATATGATGGTTAAGGGTGCTGGACTACCACCACATGGCTGACTGCAATTCATGTCCCAGACTTGACAGTTCTCTCCCTCTCTCTCTTTCTCTAGTAAAATTAAAATAAATAAAGTTAAATTTAAAAATTTTTTTTAATAAAAAAATTTGTATTTACTTAGAAGCATTCAGAATGTCAACAAAACAGCTGCAACTTTTTTTTTTTTCAATTACAGAGTGGTATTCAGTTAACAGAACAACAATTATTTCGTATAAGCTGCATCAGAGACAACTGAAGATGAAAAA
>NW_006160083.1:246589-307254 GCF_000334495.1 Tupaia belangeri chinensis | reverse complement strand
GGCGCTGTCTCTATGGAGCTCAATGTACTGCAATGGCTGTGAGAGCGGGAGCCAGACCAAATTTTAAAATTCTTAAAAGAAAGAAAGAAATTCTGAAAACTTAATGGCTCGTTTAGTCGGATGGCTTGTTAACTTTCATCTTGACTCATTCAAATTGCTCAAATATTTATACCCAGATTTATTCTCTCTCCATCTTTCAATTCAGTTTTCTCTATTTTGGCTTTATTTTCAAGATGTCCCAAATGGCAGCACAGAAGTGCACTTATAACTCTAGGCTTGCATTTTACCAATTTATCAATACCAGCAGAAAAAAAGCACTTCTTTTCAAATCGTGCCAGCAAAACCTCAGGTGGGGGCCAGCTCCGTGGAGCAGCAGTAACACACTATCAAGAGAAGCCAGATCCATCATGGTGACTGAGGTTCGAAACCCCAGCCAATAGCCTGAAACACACCTGGCACATACATGGGTGCCCAATATCTGACAGGTTGGAGGACTGGAGGAAGGGGATTGGAGCACAAGCAGACCCTGTGAGAGGTGCTTGTCTCTTTTGCTCTTTCTCCCTCTCACACTCACGTGCATTTGCACACACTCTCTATCATGAATAAAGAAAAGACCCCAGGTGGAATGGGTCCAGCTTGACTTACATGCCCTTCTCCGAATTCCACTGACATCAAAGACAAACAGCTCTCTGATGGGCTGGGCCCAGGCCAGAGACCCTGCCTTTAGACCAAAAGGAAGCATTAAAATTCTCGTAGTAAGGATAAGGGGAAGACTGGCTGCCCCAAAGAAAATTAAGATGCTGCTGCTGAAACGTGGCAATCAAGGGGCCGGCCAGTGGCGGAGCAATAGTGCAATGTTCTGCAAGGCTGACCCACACGAGAAGGTCCCAGGTTCATACTGGGAGACCTCGCTGAACACAGTGGGTACCGTCATGCTCAGGATCCAGGCTGGCTGAGGTTGAGGGTGGATGCAGAGTACACACTTCGCTGGGGATGCTGTCTCTCTGATTCTGTCCCTCTCGCTCATAGAGGAAAGAAACTTAGGAAAATTACGGCATGGCGGAAACAGCAGATGGTGTAATGGTTACATTGCTGGATTCCCACATAGTTGATCATAGTTCAAGTCCTGGACCTAGCAGCTTAAAATTCACACTGGGCGCATGTGCATATGTGCCCAAAATCCTGAGAGGAGAATAGAAGAGAAGGGGTTGTGGTGCGGCCATCCTCCCCAGGGGGTGATTTCTCGCTTCCTGTTTCTGCCTCTCCAGGGAGTGCATGTGTGCTATAGCAAAAATACGGCAGTCAAACCAACAGATTCATTTATAAGCATTCTTTCGAATGAAGAAAGCCATCAATACACACATACCTGCAGAAAAAGATATATCCGGAAATGTTAGTGAAATAGTGGGATGTAATCAGTGTCAATCTCAACAAGCTATTTTCCTGTTCTCTTTTCTCACAGCAAAGTCCTTGAGCCTTATGCATCCAGAAAGCCTCTGACAAGCTTTTATTCTGTGCCTGGTGCTGTGCTAGAAGCTGAGGACAGGGAGAGAACCAGACCCTCCAGGAACCCATGGCCTGATGTCTGGCTGAAAGTCGAAACATGCTGCAATTTCATTGCCTTTCTTTCCGACAAGGATTTCTGTATTTTGTCATTCTCTTCAAGTAAAGTTTGGACTGGCTCCTTTGTCTTTGAAGGCTGAGAGCTCGGTCTCCAAGCTCCTTTGACTGGAAGGCATATTATGAAATGGGATGTACCATCAGCAAGGAGGTAAGAAACCTGAACTGTGTGGCCTCACATAAACCCCACCAAGCCTCTGTCCTGGACTCCTTCCCCCTCAACAGGTGTAAGGACAAAAGGCCCATTGTCCTTAGGAGCCTATAGGACAAATAGAAAGAACATGTCCTTGCTGGTTAATCTGCCGGTGATAAAGAGTATTGTTTTATCTCCTGCCATCTCAGGGTTCCAAGGGATGAAGTCTGTTGTGACACAGAGTTCGCTTTGTCTTTCCAACCCATTGAGACGTTTAAATTGACCTTTCATATATTCCTTGGTTGTCACAACCTGCCAGCACTGAGTGGTTATTATGCATTGAAGGATTAGGTCTCCTTTTTCTCCCCAAGGGACCCCATCATCTACAGAGATGCTATGATGCTAAGAACAGTACACCTCTTTTTTGAACTTTTTTAAAAATTAAGACTTTTTTAAAAACATTTATAGGTTTACACAAAAATTGGGAGGAAGTTGCAGAGCTCTTATCTCTTCCTCACTTCTCCCACGCTGAGCTTTCCAATTACTAAGATCTTGCATTAGTGTGCTACGTCTGTTGTAATTGGAGCTAATATCAATACATTTCTATTTTCTTTTTTTCCTTCTTTTTGCTACTAGAGGGTGTGTGCATTCACCAGAGACACAGAGACAAGGAAGGGAGGGAGAAGAGAAAGCACCCACCAGGGGGCATGGTCACATTGCAATTCTTTCTTTTCCATCCTTCCCTCCTTTAGGGATTTTGGGCACACACATACATGCACCTGGTGTGTTTTCAAACTGCCGGTCAGCCCTGTAGAACCCAGCTGCATTAAACATCAGGCCATGGGGCTAGCCCTCAGAACATTATTATTAACTACTGTTCATAGTTTGCATAGGGTTCACTCTTCCCATGGTACATTCTTTGGGTTTTTGCAAATATATGACGACACCTATTCGCCATTACAGAATGACATGGACGAGTTTCAATGCTTTAAAAATCCCCTGTGCCTACGTATTCATCCCTCCCATTCTCCTAGCCCCTGACAACCCATGATCCTTTTACTGTCTCCATAGGTTTGCCTTTTTCAGAATGGACTATCACTGGAATCACAGTACAGAGCCTTTCCAGGCTGACTCTTTCACATAGCAATATGCATTTTAACTTCCTCCATGTCATTTTATGTGGTTTAATAGTTCAATTCTTTTTTATTGCTGAATAGCTTCTGCTTCATTTTTAAAGCTTTTAGTGAAGAAAGCAATATGCTTGTCCCCATTTCCTTCTTCCTTGGTATTTTCCTAATTAAGAGAGATTACCTACATTTTAAAAAGTGGCTTACTGTATGTGTTAGGTGAAAGAATTAAATGGCATTTCAGTTCAAGTGCCTTTTGTAAGGCTGGGGAAATAAAGAGCAAATTCTAATATCTCAATCACAGCCAAACTGGAGAAGGTCTGTTAGGGCTGCAGGCAACACTGGTGTTCTTGGCAGTTTCACCCAGGAAAATTTATATTCATATAATTAATGTTTTTCCTAACATAAATGATCTCCGAACTTTTTTTTTTCTCCCTAGCAGCACTGGAGGTCCCACTTACCTGGTTAATAATAACACTCAATTTTAATACATGAATCAAACATTTTTCTTTATGTACATTTCTGAAACAAAACCCATTTAGTCCTTGAGAAGAACAGTATAGTTAGTAGAGAAGTCTCCATTCACTTGTTTTATAATGTGGGAGACAAGGATATCTGATAGTTGCAAAAGGTTCCGGTTTTAGGATTCCAGGGAGTGAGATTAGTGTCCCTGCCACATCCCTTACTCCAGATCCTCATTAGAGTTAGCTCTTAGGGCTAGCCAGTTAAGGAGGCTGGATCCTACATGACTGACTACTCAATTTGAGTCCCTGACCTGGCGTCTTAGGAAGCATGTTGCTGTGTGTGTCTGTATCCAAAATCCTGAAAGGAGGGAGCAATGGAGCAGAGGAGATTGCAGCATGACCATCCCCTAGGGGGGCAGGGATAGGTGGAGGATGCTTTCTTGTTTTCCTCTCTCTTTCTCTGTCTTTCTCTGGTGAGTGACCATGCCTTCTGGCAAATCGAAAAGAAGCTTAAAAAAGGGACCAGCAGTTAGTGTAATAGGCTATGTCACTGAACTCCCATCTAGTCGACCGCAGTTCGAGTCCCGGTGGCTTAAACTCATGTCGGGTGCGTGTGCGTGCATGCCCAAGATCCCGAGAGGAGAATGGAGGAGAAGAGACTACGGCGTGGCCATCTCCCCCAAGGGGTGATTTCTTGCTTTCTGTTTCTCTGTCTCTCTCTGTCTTTTTTGGAGAGCGCACACGCCCTATAGCAAAAACCTCTCAAAAAAAAAGAAAAAGCTTAAGAAAAGAGAGTTTGGTTTGGGAACCAGCAGTTAGCGTAATGGCTATGGCGCTGGACTCCCACGTAGTCGACCGCGATTCGCGTCCTGGACCCGGTGGCTTAGAACTCACGCCTGGCACGTGTGCGTGCGTGCCCAAGATCCTGAGAGGAGAATGGAGGAGAAGGGATTGTGGCGTGACCATCCCCCCTGGGGGGTGATTTCTCGCTTTCTGTCTCTATGTCTCTCTCTGTCTGTCTGACGAGCGCACACACCCTATAGCAAAAAACTCTCCAAAAAAAAAAAAAAGTTTGGTTTTAAAATGTTAATAAAGAGGGTTCTTCCAGAAATCATTTCTTCTCAGACTCAGTGCAGTCTTTTGTATGATAACCAGACCTAGTTTCTACCTTGTAAGACTACTATGAAAGTAGAAGAAAACAATTCATAGAGCGCATTAAGCAGTCTTGACAATAAAAACAAACAAACAAACAACAACAAAAAAGAACCAAAAAACACTTCCTTCAACATTATGCAAGCCATACAGGGCACTTGCTTGGGTATAAAAGAAATGCTGAGTACAGTGTAGGTGCTCATTAAATTAAATCCTGACTGATCAAGGGGGCAAAGGGAGGGTAAATCCTATCACATGTGGGCTCTTAGAGAACACAGACATATACAAGGAGGCCAACTTAATTGGGGTCAAGCATGACGGAGGAGATTAGGTTTCATGTGCAATCTTACGGAACCACAGACATCACTCCTTTTACCTTTGGGCTCTGCCCCTGTGAAGGTGGGGCCAATGCTATTAACTCACATTCTTTTCTTTCCACTCTCAAAAGGCCCACTTCCTGAGCAAGTACACGTTTTGATAAGGTCATTAATGGACAATATGATTCCTAGGTTTAATGAACGGTTTCTTTAGGGTGAAACAGAAGGATACAAAATCATTCTCTGTTTCTCTCTCTCTCATCTCTCAGATAAAATAACTTACCACCTACTAGTTACTAAGATCCCAATGGAACAAGAAATACAAATCCCAAACAGCACAAAGGCTAACTATGAATGCTCAGAATCATTTTTATCTTACTTTTACTTTTTACTGGCTTTCATTTTACGGACAAAGCCTCCCTTGCCAAAGGCAAGGTAAATAAACTCAGTCACATCCTGTCTTCCCTTACATCTTTGTTTATCCATAAACTGTCAGAAATACAGATGAAAATCCATTAAAGCATGCTTGAAGCAGCTACGGAAGGCCGAATGAGATGGGAGCAGGAAAGCCTGATGCTAGGGGAAGATAGTGCCTACAAGGACATCAATCTGGTTCCACGGAATGACATGAAAAAGAATTTAAGATACCAGCAAAAGATGAACAAATGGTACAGTTAAGAATGGACTTAATTCTGTAATAAGGCAACAATGAAAATAAAATACATGAACAGCACTGTGAGAATATAGTTAGTAGGAAAGTGATAAAACTTCGGCAATTTCAGAGTATAGACGTGGGAATGAGAGAGGAGTCGACACCTGGCTCCATCCCCTATCTTTTTACTTTTTAACTGAACAAGTCTGTCAGCCATGCTGAACCTCAGTTTCCTCATGTGTAAAATGGGATAAATTCATGCTTACTTTGGAGTATTACTTTTTGAAGATCTGATGAGATAAAATACATAAACGTACTTAATGTTTGGCTCAGATCTTCATTTAGAGTTCGCTCTTAGTTTTAATATGCTAGTAAGATGGTGATTCAGAGGTATGTAGCACATGACACTGCCCAAACCTCCCCACCAAGAGACCCTTTCATTCAAGAGCATCCTGTGAGTTTAATCTTTTTCTGTGGAAAACAATTTAGGAAATGCTGTCTTAAATAAAGGAAACTTAAGATTCTACAAGGTGAAGGAGTCTTGAATATCTTTGTTGAAAAGAAAGTTTTAAAGAGGTGCTTGTGGTTATTCCAGAAACATTTTGGTCATCAGCTTTTGGGTCAGGAATGCATCATAAATGTTATCCTTGTTTCTATGGAAAATGAGATTACATTTACATTATTAAAGAAAGACTCCCTGTCTGAACTGGTTGCTAGCTTTGCAAAGGAAAGTCTTCTTTTACACCCGTGTCTACCCTGCCCTGCTGCCAGGTCAGACTTTCCCCTTGTGTCCCATGAACATAGAAACCATCACGTACCCCTTGAGGAGGTACGTGAGCCTGGAAGAAGCATTCTGAGCCTCTCTGGAGAAGAGTAAACTGCATGCAAGGGTATGGGTATTTTATGACCTGTTATAGATGGATAATTCAAGGCACAGGCTCACAGCTTGATTTTTTTTTTTCCCAAAGCAAGGTAGCTTAGCAGTGGAACTCATTTTCCACAACTCCCAATGTGATTTTGCAATAAATCTGTGAATTTAATCAGCCTGCTCTGTTGAGGCAATCTCCCCTAATTGGGTTCTTGTAAGGGATAATGGACATGATGACAAAAATACTTCATCTCTGAAAAGGAAGCCAGTGTCTCATCAATAATATTGATAATAAAAATCCCATCCCCCCAAGAAATGGAGCACAGGCCTCTAGCACAACACTCAGCACCAGACTCAGGTAATATTTGTCTTTTAGACAGTCATTCTCTGTCTCCTTCATGGTAAACAGCAGGACAATGAAAATCTTGAAATAAAAACCAAGTGTCTCCAGATCTATACTGGCCACATAACTAAATGGACTAAGTAAGTGGGCTTCTAGAGGTTTTCTGCAAAACAGTAGTGGAGTAATGGGGAACTGGGCCATACGTTTAAACAAAGATGGCGCACAGAATCTAAACTTCATGACTTCGTTTCTTTTCCCTGTCTCTGGTAGGAGATACCAGCCTTTCCAGTCATTTCTGATAGAATAGTGAGTGTATGAGGGCCCTGTCAGGAATGTAGCACACATAGTTGTTGGCTGTCAGCCTGCAAAGTTATCTAGTAAAAGAAAGGGGATCGCAGTTAGATGCCTCATGTGCCTGAAATTTTTTGACAAATATGACCTCTGAGTCTGGCTGGTGTCTGTCTTAGTTCCCACCTAGGACTGGATGCCAACCTATCGAAGTTACTAACCCATTTAAAGGGGTTGGGGAACATTTCAGATGTAGCTTAGGTTTGTCCATCCTGGAAGAGGAGAAAAGCGATACTCAGCAATTGAATTAGAAGGGAGGGGGAAGGAAGAATTTCACAAGGCTGTCTTGTCTCAGCCCCATCCAACTTAGCCTGGCATGCCTGTGCCCTCTCCATTTCTGTGTGAGAACATTCTGACACTTCCTCTCACCTCTCCTGGCCTGCCGCAGATCACCTTGGTGAGAAACACAGGAACTTACCTGTGGTCAGCAGACACAGGGCCAGAAATCAAGGAAGAACTGTGAAAAAAAATGCCATCTTCCCTGTGAGTTGGACACACTCACTCACTCGCACAACAAAGAGCTAGTCTGTTTCACCCCCTCTAGCCTCAGGCCCGCTAGCCTGTGAATAGGGGCAAGGATGGGGCAGAGATGCAATAAAATCCCAGGTTTCCTCGTTTCAGTCTCGAGTTGTGGTTTCTCCGTTTCCTCCCACTGGACAGCTTTAATATGAATTGCTCCCAAAACTAACAGTAAAATTTAACCACCACTCCTTGCAGGAAAAGAAGAAATCCTCATCTCCTCAGGGAATTTTCTTTTGGTGCAATCTTATATGACCTTGGCCTGCCTCATATACACAAGCTGTGGGGGTTTCCTGATGATTCTTAGAAACCAGGGGCTCTCAACAAAGTGTGGTCCCTGGACAAGACAAACCAGCAACCCCTGAGAATTCATTAGAAATGTAAATACTCAGTCTCACACAGCCAGCCTGAATCCAGAGCCCCAGGGAATTTGGCCCAAAACTCTGTGTTGTAACAAGCCTCCAGGTGATTCCAATGCATACTTCACTTTGAGAACCCTGATACAGACTGATTTCTCCAGAAGGCCTCCTGTTTTCATGCTTGTGTGTTTGGTCCTTCTATTCCCTCCATTTTTCTTCCTTTTCTGTCTGACAGGCTCCTATTTGGTCTTTAAAGCCTTCCAAGAAATACTCTTTCCTATTGTTAAGCCTCCCCTGACACCATCCTCTCTACCTAAGCTAAATGGATTCCCTCCTTATTTGTATTCTGATAGAATTCCAGGCATCCACTAATACATTATACTTATAATCACCCTGTATCTATTTTTCATACCAGGCTGAGAAGGCAGGAAAGTGTCAAATTCAGCAAGTATTTTATATAAAATATCATGGGCTTACTATTGTGTTAGTTCTGCAGATGCCACAATAGAATAATAATTAAAAACTAAAAAGTGAGACCTGCCTTATTTCCCTAGTTCATCACTGCATGCCAAATAGGATTTCATATCCCTGACTTAAAGCCTTACTGCAGACATATGCTAGCTGTGTAACCTCAGGCAAGTTATTTAACCTCTTTAAATCTCATCCATAGGAAGGAAATGCTAATAATATTTACCTCAGTGTTTATGGGATGGTTAAATGTACAGAGCTTAGCACAGTATCTGGCCAGAAGGCACTTAGTGAATGTTAGTTGTTAATGCTGGTTATAATAATACTAACACCACCATCACTCTATCATTAGCAACTAGCATCATGCCTGGTACAGAGAATGCGGGCATAAATGTCTGTGAAGATTTAAGAAAAAGATCAGGTTCTGGGCTTGCTTAAGATACTTAACACTCACCTTAAGCAAATTTCACTATACATTAAACATTTCATAGAACATGCAAAAAGCTACAGAGAGCTTTTGTACTGCTTCTCTAAGTTTCCCAGTACAAGGACCAATCAGTAACAAGAATTCTGCTTGAGCTATCTTGTCTGGTCTAATCATTCCCATTCCCCTCATATCACCTTTAAACTGTGACTCTGGTTGTCAAATTGGATATCACATTATCATTATCATTATCATTTAGTATGTTTTTTTTTTTTTTTGGAGAGGTTTTTTTGCTATAGGGCTTGTGCACTTACCAGAAAGACAGAGAGAGACAGAGAGATAGAAAGTGAGAAATCACCCCCCTGGGGGGATGGCTATGCCGCAATCCCTTTTCCTCCATTCTCCTCTTGGGATCTTGGGCATGCACACACATACGCCTGGCGTGAGTTTAAGCTACCGGGTCCGGGACTCGAACTGTGGTTGACTACATGGGAGTTCAGCAACATAGCCATTACACTAACTCACTAACTGCTGGTCCCATCATTTAGTATGTTTAAAGACAGTCTCATCATATTACAATCCTCCTGCCTCAGCCTCTTGAGGAGCTGGGACTGTAGGTGTGCACCACCACACCTGGCCTTAAGGTTGGATCAGAACTCGAACTTGGGTCACCCAAGTAGTCCTAGCCTATGGAGCACCATGTCCTAGCAGTGTGAGTAACTGTAATAGGCCCTAGTTTCACAGTAGAATCACTTAAAAATCTTCAGAAACAAATCCTAATGCCTTTATCTGGCTCCCAAAGATTCAGATTTAATTGAGGAGAGGGAGCACCAGATCCTCAGGTGATTCTAACGAATAGTTATGGTTTACCAAACCTTGTGTTAAAAAACTTACAGGGAGCATAAACTGTGGACCAGGATGAAAATAAGTCAACAGATAGGTCTTGCTACTTTTCATAAAACTGAAGCATGGTGAGACTGCGGCTATTGATATGAAAGTATGAAAACACCTGAAGTGTCTGTGGAAATGTTTTAAGCAGTGTAAAATTCAAGGTCAGTAGGAACTTAAGAAACAAACTTCAAAATATTCATGGAAAATCCAATTAAAGTATTTATTTTGGTGCAGAATGTTTAATATCCATGCATTTTTGTTTTAGAACGCACACTTTTCATGAACTTTCCAAAGACGCTTCATAGAATGCCTGATCAGAGAGCACGTGAATGAGCTCATAGCTGCTGAACTACTCTTAAATTTTAATTTAGTTTCTTATTCTACACAGCTCATCTCTCTTGCCCTAACTCCAGGCAAGCCAACTTCATCCATCAGCAGTGCCCCAAAGGACTGTAGGATTCCCTTCCCATCTGCCTGGACTTTTAGTTTCTGAAACTCCATTGTCTAGAGAAATAAGGCCTGGTAGTCTCTCTTGGCTACAATTTAGAGATTGTCTGTGAAGACTGGTGCCAAGAACCCCATGGATTAAGGCTCCTTTCTTGACTCCCCATCAATCTCCTGAAGTGTTTTCCTCTTCTTGACATTGCTTCTCTGATAAAGCAGCCTGAGTATGAAGGCAAGGAGATGGCTTCTTAGGACTAGATCCCAAAGCCATCAGAGGAAGGATCAAGCTGTAATGAGCTACAGCAGTCCTCTTCCTGAGCTGTGGTTTGGACACATAACGAAACGTCTAGATGGCAGAAAAAAGAGTTTACTTGAATGGCAATAATGTGGGAGAGACATTAGTGGATTTTCCCCCCAGGTTTTTGCCATAAGCCATGTGCATTTGCTAGAGACAGTCAGAGAGAGGGAAAGTAAAAAAATAACCCCCAGGAGGGATGGCCACACTACAATCCCTTTTCCTCCATTCTCCCCTCAGGATTGGAAACACCCCTGGTGTGTTTTTCAAGCCACCCATTCTGGGACTTGAACCATAGTCCAGTTTAGGAGTTTAGTGCTTTAACCACCATGACACCTACTAGCCCACCAATGACATTTATCAAATAGCTAATGGGGAAAAAAATTAAAATAACAAGTCTATAGTACAGTATATGTTGGAAAGTGATTTGCTTTTACCACTACTTCAAGAGGCATGGCTATTTTGGGGACCAGCAGTTGGCATAATTGATGTGTCATTGGACTCCAACATAGTTGACTGTGGTTCAAATCCTGGACTCAGTGGCTTAAACTCATGCCAGGTGTATGTCTATGCATGCCCAAGATCCTGAGGGGAGAATGGAGGAAAAGGGATTACAGTGTGACCATCCCCCCGGGGGTTAATTTCTCGCTTTCTGTCTCTGTCTCTCTCTCTGGCGAGCGCACATGCCCTTTAGCAAAAACCTCTTCAAAAAAAAAGAGGTATAGCTATTTTTATAGCCAAGTTTCTTTCTTTCTTTGCTACAGAGTCCATATGTTCTCCAGATAGACAGCGACAGAGGAGAAAGCACCTCCCCCCCCATGAGAACTAGTCACCTCACAATCCCTCTCCTCTGTCTCTTCCTCCTGTCAAAATTTTAGACATGCACATACTTGTGCTTAACATGTTTCTCAAGCCACTGGGGCTAGGACTTGAACCATACAACCAGTGATGTGGGAACCAGCTGTCTTAACCACCAGGTCATGGTACTGACCTAACACCCAAGTTGTAAGTCATGCTTGCAGATAGATACTAACTCACATTTCCTCTTTTTTCTTTTCTCCTGCTCTTCCCCATATCTTCTTTTCTTTTTCCATCTGCATTTTTGAGGTCAAATAAAGTACATCATGATACACTAAGCAGAGAAGTGGGAAAAGGAGAGGGCAATCAGTACTTCTCTAGAGTTGCTATGCACTAGATAGACTGTGACACATCACCTTTAATCCTCACAAAACCGCACATATTGGGTTGTCAGGAAAGTCATGACACATTTTTGCATGGAAAAACAGAAAAACATATCATGACTTTCCTGTTGATCTAATATAATAGGGATGTTATTAGCCATTTTTTTCTTTTTTAAAAATTTTATTCATGATAGAGGACACATGCATGAGAAAGAGAGGAAAGCACCCTCCACAGAGTTCTGTCACATTGTAGAGCCGTTTTTCCACCCTCCAGTTTGTCAGGATGCTGGGCACTCATGCATGCACCTGCTACATTGTCAAGCCAGCCCAGGGATTTAAACTCCCAGCCACCCATATGGCTTTCATCACTGCGGTTCAGTTTGCTAGTGACCATACCACCTAGGCTGGGCCTATGTTTTTTGAAGATAAAGAAAATCAAGCTCAGGTAATAAAATACATTTTTCTGAAGGAAGCATAGCTAGCAAGTGTGAGAGCCAGGATTGAAATTCTGAGCTACATAATTTGGAAGCCCTATTTCTTTATATTATCCTGGATTTGCCTGGTGACTGTCCTTATCCAATCAATCAGTAATACTATGTTTGACATGACCATGGAGAGAAAGGCCCCATTTGGGTCCCTTGTCTTCTAGTTATACTAGACCAACAGGAAAGCTCTAATTTCCATTTGGGTTTCTATCTTGGATGATCCCAACTCCAGTCATCCTCTTCTCAACATGTGTCCATGCCTATGACTCTGAAAAGTTAGGAGAGGGGATTCCATGACCACGGGGCTGGATCTACTCTAGTGGGTTTAGGGGTTGATCCTACAGAGGCTGATTGTATGGATTCAGCAGCAGGCATTTTTCAGAGCAGGCATTTCCTACATCTGCAGAAGTTGGAAGAGAGACTTAATGGGAGGAGAGTCCTAGGCGAACAAGAAGCTATGAGAAAACATATAGTGGTACATTAAAATGCCATTTGCTGACCATCAGCTCTTCAATTCAGGTCTTCCCAGGTCCATGCATACATAGGGGAGCCTAATTGACTGAAATGGGTTTGGCTTCTGTCCAGGCCCATTTCTTCCCTTGGGATCAAAGGACACTAGAGCAAAGAGAAGTCTGAAGTCAGATCCCACACAAATGAGTGATCATAGGAAAACGAACCATGTATGGAATCCTTTGGAGCTCTTGCATATCATTATCCAATGACAGATGTGCTTGACCATGCACAATGGGAATAAATCCTAAAAATAATAACCTTTCAATTAAAATCCTAGGCTGTAATTTTTTCAGGGGTCAAATGGGTACCATGTATATTTTTATAAACCTCTTTGGGCTGCTGAAATACTGTTTTGGTACTGTAATACATTTGGTTGTATGTTTTTCTCTCTTCTGAGGTTGTGGACAAACAGACATTCAAATTTTGGAACTCCATAAGTAAAATGACACCCCTAATTCTGGCTGTATTTCCAAGAGTGGGCACAGATGGTGTTTCTGTCTCCTCCAGAGAATATTTTAGGATGTAAAAATCTCTGAAACAAATTATTCAACTGAAGCCAATATAGTCTCTTGGAAAAAAATCATATGTGAATAGGAAATAAGAACAGCCTAGCTGGGACTGGAAAAAAAGGCAGCTGGTTTTCAGAAAGTGATACTTGTAATAATGTTTGTATTGGGAATTTAATGAGACCTGGAATTGTGGATAGGAATGCAATTGTACCAAGGAAATATGGTGATCATCTTTTCTTCTTTCTCTCTCTTTTCCCTCCCCTTCTCATTCCCCTCTGAGGGATTAGTGAAGAGTAGGCAGAAGTTAGTACTCCTAAAACTTTAATGAGCATATGGATTACCTGGGGATTTTGTTAAGTTGAATGTTTTGGTTCTGTGGGTCAGGTATGAGGCCCGAGATCCTGCATTTCCAATAAGCTTCCAAATTAGGCTACTGGTCCACAGATACTTTATGTGTGCTAGAAGATGTTCAGAAAAATTATACAATGGAATAAAACTATTCTTTGCCAAGCTAGTAAATAAATTCTTTCATTTATTCTTTCACTAAGTGTTTATTGAAATATGCTTTGTACTGGCTCTGTGCCAGGTATTGGGTATAAAATGGTTAGCAAAATAGACGCTGGAGGGTGTCTTCATTCAGCTTGGAGCCTGGTGTGTACAACAAACTTGCATCAAATAATCATGTATCAGAATATAACACTGCAGTTATAGTAAATCCAATGAAGGAGGGGTTACAATGGGGCATTTTCATTAGCGGGTCAGAAAAGACTTCCTTAAGAAAGTGGTAGTGAGCTGAAATGTGAAGATAATGACAATCATCATCATTATTATAATGGCAAGTAGTTGTTATCTGAGCACTTTCTTTGGGCTCTTACTTTACTAAGTATATGTCTGTGTGTGCATTAGTCTCAAACTACTAAGGTAGTTGCTGTTCCCTCTTTTCTTTCTTTCTTTCTTTCTTTTAGTTTTTTGTCATAGGGCACATACACTTTCTGGAAAGGAAGGGACATATACAGAGAGAGGGAAAGTGAGAAATCACCCCTCAGTAGGAATAGCCATACCGTAATCCCTCCTCCTCCATTCTCCTCTCAGGATCTTGGGCTCATACACAAACATGCCTAGCATGAGTTTCAAGCCACCAGGTCTGGGACTTAAATGGCAGTTGGCCATGTGGGAATCCAGTCATCTTAACCACCACACCACCTGCTGGCTCCAATAGGTACTATTCTTATCCAATTTTAAGTATGAAGACTTCAGGCTCAGAGAACTTGTACAAGGTCATACAGCTAGTGTACAGCATATTCATGAGTCAAATACAGGCCATATATTCTTAACAATTCCTCTTAACTACTTCCAGTTATTATCCAGGACTTTAACCAGTGGGATTACTAAACTGGCCACTTTGCTCCTTGAAATAACAGCAGCCATACTATTAGGTCATTGGGAGAGTCATGATGCATTTTTCTATGCAAAAATGTTTCATGACTTTTCTAATGACCCAACAGTAACATAAATAAAGTTGTAAAAGGCAAAAACATAGCTGAAATGGGAAGTCAATGTCTATAAATATGTATCAATGATCATAAAGGCATCTGGGATAATAACTAAAAGTAATTATTGCCAATAATACAATTGAGTTTTCTTTTTAATTTCTCAGAAGGCATGTGTGCTCACAGAGGCACAGGGAGGGAGAGAGAGAGAGAGAGAGAGAGAGAGAAAGTGAGAAAGCACCCCATCCATGGGGAAGGGTCAGAATGCAATTCCATCTCTTCCATCTCTCCCTTCTTTCTGTATTTTGTGCATGCACACATATATGACCAGCTGCCAGTTCTGGGACTTGAACTGTGCCATCAGCCATATGGCATCTAGCCATATTTACCACCGGGTTACATGCTGGCCCACAATTGAGTTTCCAAGAAAAACTTACTATTTTAGAAAACATGTATCTGCCACCATGAATTTGTGAGCTCTCCAATCCATAAAGCCTTTCTAAGAGTAGTGCTGACATTAACAGACTAATTTTTTAAAAATTTTGGGGAAGAGCTACAAATATCAGTGAACTAGTATCTTCCAAGTGTCCAGTGCATACTTATAAAAAAATCATGCATGGATAAAAAATAATTATTAAAAAAGAACTGTACAAAATCATCCATGGATTTTACTATATTAGACTATAAAACATTCATTGATAAAGTTTTAGAATCCACACTATAACTAACCTTTATAAAAATATCACCTGTCAGGTTTTGTGTACTATTAATGATGAAATGGCTACGATGATCTTAAAACACTATTAAACTATTTTCCTTTTTTTCTGATTATGTATCTGTGATAAGTATATGATATTTTCTTCATATACTTTTATCAAAACAACATATAACAGACTGATGGCAGAAACAGATATAGTAATCAAGCTGTCATCTATTAATCAGACATTAAAAAGAAAACAGTCGTAGTGTGTTCTGTTTAGGGAGTGTTTTTTGTTTAGGGAAATATAATTATTTCTCTTAAAATATATTATTTATGTTAACATAGACTGAGTTTTACTATTTTTAAATGAGTTACTGAAGAAATATTTTAAACTTTAAAAAATATTTATAGCACTGCTTAGTTCTAATTTAGTAAGAATATAGTAAGTACCGGTAAGTTTAATACACATAAACAAAGCTCTCTGGGGTCCTTAATTTTTTCTTTTTTTAGTTTGCTATGGGACATGTGTACTTCCCGGAGAGCGACAGACAGAAGGAAAGTAAGAAACCACTCCCACAGGGGGGTGGTGGTTTCACTTCAATGCCGTCTTCTTCATTCTCCTCTTAGGACTTTTGACATGCATGAACATGCACCCAGTGCGATTTTCAAGCCACCAGGTCCAGGACTTGAATAGTGAATGGTGCGGTAAGCCATGTGGGATCCAGCTGCCCTAACCTCCACGCCATCTGCTAGCCCAAGGGCTCCTCAGTACTTTTTAGAAGTATAAGGTGTTCCTAAGACCAAAACGTTCAACAACTCTGGCCTGGTGCCTAAGAAAATGGACTCTGAAGCCTGGTCTGTCTGAGTTTATCCTACCATCTCTAAGAGGTATTAGACCTTAGGCAAATCACTCCTGTGTTCTCTGCCAGGGCTTTACCATGTATATAATGGGAACAAAAACACTAGTTCCTCCCTCTTAAATGTGGTGAGTGCTAAACAAGTTGGCACAGAAAGCTCCAGGAGCACTGTCTGACGTGTCGACAGTGTCGAATTCCAGTCAGTACTCTTTCCACATGTCTGAGCTGCACTTTGCTTTTAAAGGTCCTTTTACCTTACCAATTGCATACTTCTATAAATACATTCCTTGTGATTAAAAAAAAATCATAGAGTAGGGGCCAGTAGTTGGTGTAATGGCTAAGTCACTGGACTCCCATGTGTCAACCGTGGTTCGAGTTCCGGATCTGGTGGCTTAAACTCACACCAGGCACATGTGCACACATGCCCAAGATCCCACGAGGAGAAAGGATTGCGGTGTGGCCATCCTCCCGGGGGGTGATTTCTCGCTTTCTGTCTCTCTGTCTTTCTGGCAAGCGCATGCACCCTATAGCAAAAACCTCTCAAAAAAATAAATAAATAAAATACTAGAGTAGGCCAGTTGGTGGCATGATGGTTAACATGACTGGATTCCATGTGGTCAATTGTGTGGTTCAAGTCCCAGATCCTGTGGCTTGAGAAACACACTGGCTATGTGTGCATGCATGCATGCCTGAAATCCCAAAAGGAGAAATGGAGAAAGGATTGAGGCATGAAAAGCTGTGGGGATGCTTTTTCACTTTCCTTCTCTCTTTTTCTGCCTCTCTCTGGTGAATATAGAAAATTTAATTCCTTTAGCAAATTAAAAAAAAATACATATATAGAGAGAGCAGCATTCTAGCTACAGATGGTGCGGCCTGGAAAATGCTATTTAACTTCTGAGTGGAAATCACACTGTACATGCTAAGGAAGTTACTTTAAAATCATGTCTATCTTTCAGATGTAGAGGGGCTTGTTATTTTTTCAGAATTTACTAACTTCAATGAAGGTTTTGGGTTTGGTTTTTGTTAGAGGGTGCATGCACTCACCAGAGAGAGACAGAGAGACAAGAGAGGAGGAAGTACCCCCAAGCCCTTCTCTTCTGTCTCTCCCTCCTTTCAGGGAAATGCAAATACACATGCCCAGTGTGTTTCTCAAGTCGCTGGATCTAGTAGATTGGTCCTGTGGGATCTGGCTGCCTTAACCACCAGGGCATAGACCAGACCCAAGCAAGTATTTCAATGATGAAAGTTATTTCAATGATCGCCAATATGACAACAGGTGCCAAGTTGCATTCAGCTTTCCAGAAAATATTTATGGAGCCATTTCAGTACAATTGGCATCGTTCTAGATGTGGTAATAAAATAAGACAGCAATGACAGCAGAATGGTGTAGTCTAGCTGTGTGCATCAGGAGAGAGACAAACAATGAACGAATAAGCAAAATATGTAGTCTGTGAACTGATTATAAGCACAGGGAAGAAAGTAAAATGGGGAGGGGGAAGGGACGTGTGGTATGAATGTGGGTTGCAATTTTCAGAGAACAGTTAGGAAAGGACTCACTGCAGAAGTGATTCTGGAGTAAAGACCTGAGGGAGTGAACCATGGGCAAGAGGATTTCAGGCAGAGGGGATAGTTGGTGTGGGAACATAACTGGAATCTTCCTGGCACATACAGGAACGCATGGAGACCAGTGTGTGGAGTTGAGTGAGCAAAGCAGGAGGAGAGGAAGATGTGATCAGAGAAGGAAGGGACAGAAGATCCTATCCGGTCTTCTTGGCCTTTACAGCCTTATGTGGTAAGCCGCTGGAGACATCTGAGAAGAGAAGTGACGTGATTCTAGAGAACCTGGTGGCTTGGATGAGTGTGATGGCGAGGGAGACTGAGACATGGTCAGACTCTGGATCTATTCTGAAGCTAGAGTCAACAGAACCTGTAGATATATGGGGTGTGTAGTTTAAAAGCAAGAATGGAGTCCAGGATCACGCCGAAGCTTGAGTAAAGGTGGGAATGGAATTCCGATAATTGAGATGAAGAAGACAAAGGAAGGGCAAGTTATGGTGGAGGCAAGTTATGAGGAAGGAGAGCAGAGTTTGGGATTTTGTTTTATTTTTGTCAGAGCATAGTGCTTTTACTAAACAGAGAGAACTACCCCTTCCCAGTGGTGCATGGTCACGACACAACTCTTTTCCCCCATTTTTCTGTCTCTCAGGATTTTAGGCACATGTGTACGTACACAGGAAAGAGTTTGTGAGTTTTTCAAGCCACCTGGTCTGGGCTATGCGAAATCCTGTTCCCTGTGCATTGCTTGCCTAAAGGGAAGGCCCTAGAGTTGAGGTTTGATATGTTCCTTTTGGGGTACTTACCTACTAGGCACTCACATTTCTTTTAGAGACACTCAAGGATGATCCAAATCAACAAAACCAGCTAATGCAATATTAGAAATTGCTAACAAATAGAGGTACCTATTTGTTTCTTTCCTGGGGATTGGAGGGAAGCCAGAAATTATACATATAAGCCTTTTTTTTTTTTGTATGTCCTTCTGGTACAGTTCCAGAACTGAACACCCTATGCCAGGTGCGGTCTTATTAAAGTTTTGGAAGAAAAGACTATCTGTTCTGAGACACAATGCCTCTGCTTGTGGAGCTAAAAATAGCTTAGCTCTCAACTCCCAGTGTAGGTGGGTCTCTAATTGGTCAACATTCATGTCCATGTTGGGTGGATAAGTTTTAAAGGCTCACCTTTCCACTACTCGTGCTACATCTGGGCTTTCGATCCATTTTTATTTTTATAGCTCCTTTCACTTCCTCGCAAACATAACTTTCTTTCCTTCATCCTTCCCTCTCATCTGATACGATGCTGTTTGGAAGCGGGCCACCTGATCCACCATCATCTTTAATAATGAACACAGCATTTCCCAATTTAGTATCATCTGTCAATTTCATTAACGTAATGTTTGTACTTGTATCCAGATATTTCAAAAGGATGTCAAGTAACGTAGATAATCATCTTACAACCAAAGTAAGGGAAAGGTCCTCTGTGTGTGTGTGTGTGTGTGTGTGTGTGTGTGTGTGTAAAGGCACACGTTTCCTATTATTGTTTTCAACGGCTCATTTGCTCAGCACACTGACAAGAAAAATAATAGCAGGAGTAGAATTGGTGATGAGGATGCCAATTCATTCATGGGTTAGAAAGAATTGGCCAGATATTGCTCATCCACATTATGCCACATGTATCTGTGAAACAAAGACAAGGAGGAAACGCAGATTTCATAACCTAAAATCTCGTTCGCTTCATCAAATGCCAATAAGCAACTGCAATGGCAGAATACAATACTAATTTGTTTTGACATAGTAATTGTGCCTGTTTCTCCTAACGAGCCAGGCTGGGGATTTCCAACTGTATAGGGGCCGGGCCAGGCTGTCAAGCCACCAGATGTGCCCCATACTTGTAAGGGGCATTTACTTAATGGCCAATCTGAACACTTGTCTACATGTCAGCACTGATGCAAACACATCTCAGCTTGAGAGCTGCGCGTGTGTGCAGATGACTTTATGAAGTCATGGGATGGAACTTGGTAAAGAATTTTTAACTGGGAATACATTTCATGGCTCAGCTGCAGGCTGAAGACTTCAGACAGGAATTCACTTCCAGCAGCTATGGGAGCAGGTCCATGCTATTTCAGTTCTGTACAGCTGGCCACCTGAGAAGCCTTATTTTTTTCTTCTCAGAGGTGAGAGATGTCTCTTTAATGATTCTGGGATGACTACTGCCAACCCTTCATGATGATTTCAGTTTTGTTTTGTTTCTCTCAACTGGGATATTTCTTCTTGCCTAGGTAATTCCTCATATAAAGAAACTTTGGGCCAATATATGAATTCTACCCCCCTTTTTTTCTTTTCTTTTTTTTGGGGGGGTGGGGGAGAGGTTTTTGCCATAGGGTGCATGTGCTCGCCAGACAGACAGAGAGAGACAGAGAGACAGAAAGCGAGAAATCACCCCCCAGGGGGGATGGCCACACCGCAATCCCTTCTCCTCCATTCTCCTCTTGGGATCTTGGGCATGCATGCACACGCGTCCAGCGCGAGCTTAAGACACCGGGTCTGGGACTTGAACCGCGGCTGACTACATGGGAATCCAGTGACAATGCCATTACGCCAACTGCTGGTCTCTTTTTTTCCTTTTTTGATTGCCTGGAACAGATACCAAATTAGGTTAGATTAATTAAAAAAAAAAAATCAGGATCTAGTGTAAAGATGCAGAGGTCTCCCAAAGGAATTATGAGCAGAAATGTAGTAAGGGCTCAGAACAGACTAGATTAGGCAACTGGAGGAATGGCAGGATCCGGGGAGAACACCCTCTCATCTCTGCTTCTGTCTATACATCTGTTCATTTCTTTGTCTTGGCAGACTCACATTCTCTACTCCTCATTCCACATAGTGGGGACAAATGCCGACACACACCTCCCAAGGCCACATGTTGTAGTTTCAACCACATGGAATGACTGAATCCATTCTGTTCTCTATCTCAGCTCTAATTCCAGATTCCTGGGGCAAAATGACCCAGCCCACTTTAAGTTCCCACTCCGGGCACAGCTGGTTGTGAAATTCCCTAGTGTGACTCCTGTGAGCCCATTTTTGTGGGCTAGGTTAGGTGAAAACTAAGAGAATGGCATTGGGTGTAAACTGTTATGATCTACTATTGCTGGAAAAGAATCCCCCCAAACACATGACTTTGGATAAAGAACAGTAACAGGACACTTAGAAAGTGCCCATATTATTCCTACAGTCAGTATACTGAACATTCATCCCCCAAAATCCACCCAGAGAAACTGTCAAATAATCCACAGGAGCAGTTTAGCAGATGAGTTGGAAAAAAAAAAAAATCATCAGGCTTAACATTGATTTTCAACACCCTGAAAACATCAGGCTCAGCCCTTGCTGCCTCATGCATTATTTAACCACAATGCACTTCCCTCTGCTTGTGCCTTGTGCTGGAGGAGAACATCAAGTTCTGTCTGTCTTTAGCAAATACACTTCAAGTACTGTCTTAAATCCAAATGGAAAAAGGTGAAACCTGATCTCAATTTTGGTTTTAGGACCTTGACACATGAGCAAATGTCAGTCTGCAAGGATTGTATTTAATGAGTCCAAGGACTGTATTCTGAGCATTTCCAGTACTCCAGATGCTCTGTTAGGTAATTATAGCTAGGGATTTTATGTATTTATTTTTTTGATTGAAAGTATCTGAAAACTTAAATATATCAGCTGAAGTATTTAGAAAATCTGGGGTAGCACTGGCTAAACCCAGTGGATCAAGCAAAAGTCATCAAGATTTGGCTTTTTTTGAGTCTTTCTACTCCTATTTACACTTTGGCCGATATGGTAGCTCTGATTTTATATTACTTGGCTCACATTTTATGAAAAAGACTCCCACTCTCCACCACTCCCAGCATTTTTTTTGTTTGTTTGTTTCCTCCTCATTACAATTTCTAAGGATTATCTTTGATCGGCTGTGACTGGGTCATAGGCCCAGTCCTGAGTCAATCACTGAATCCAGGTCAGGATGTGGCCAAGCCTGGTCACATGCCCAATCCCAGAGTTTCAGGGGAGATAGCTCCGACCTAACCTAACCACAGTGATGGCATCTGGAAGAGGGGTAGCTCACCAAAGGAAACTTGGGATACATATATCCAAAGGCAGGAGACTGGATGTTGTGAAGGTAAAACCCAAAAATGTCTACAACACGGTCCAAGGAAGAAGGAGAAACAAACAATCTACTGTCAAAAAACAAAACAAAGCAAAACTAATGGTAATAGGCGTCCTAAGTGAGATATTTGGAAAATTTGGAAAACAAAAATAAAAAGCCATTAATTCTGAGAAATGAGAGTGGTTTTTGTTTTGTTTTGTTTTGTTTTTAAGAAAAAATAACATGTGCGTTGGGCTTTGAGGGGTATGAAGATTTCCATTGGTGAAATATTGAGTGAGGGAGGGGTTGAGACAAGGATAGGGAGAGGGGGCAATATTCAAATACACTCTGAAATGTCTATGGAAGGTGGTACATTTTGGAGGTTATTAGATCAGTGTGTATTGAAGGCATGTATATTGACACAAATACGATGTCTCTGACCCTTTGAGGCCAGAAAGCTTCACTACCATCAATGTATATGTGTACTTACTGAATACTCATATTTATAAACATGTGCATATACAAATATAACTAATGCCTTCAGTTCTTAAATTGTATGCATATGTGGATACATTAAGTGCAATGGTGAAATCAACAGGGTCCTTGAATTCAACTAGACTTGATATGAATCCTAGCTCAGCCCTCTATTTGATCTTAGAGAAGTCATTCAAATATTTTTGGCTTCACATTTTTTGTTTTTGAGAGATTTTTCGCCACAGGGCATGTGCACTCACCAAGAGACAGAGAGACAGAAAGTGAGAAATCACCCCCTAGGGGGATGACCATGCCACAGTCCTTCATTCTCCTCTCGGGATTTTGGGCATACACTCACAAGCACCCAGTGTGAGTTTCAAGTTGTCAGGTCTAGGACTCAAACAACAGTCTGCCATGCGGGAGTCCAAGATCCAGTGCCTTAACCACTATGCCATCTACTGCTCCCTTGGCTTCACATTTTTATTTGTAGAATAGTGATATACATCTACATATTGTCTTTCTGAGAATTAATTAAGATTATCGATGCAAATCACCAAAAATGGTGTCTGGGATAGAACAGACACCCAAGAAAGAGTAGTCCCCCCCCCCCGCTGCCACTGGCAATGCACACACAGCATATACCCACACTGTTTCTAATAAGGACAGCATGAACTTCATTTGTTTTTGTTTGAGAGATGTTTGCTATAGGGCATGTGTGCTCACCAGAGAGACAGAGACAGAGAGACAGAGATGAGAAATCACCCCCCCCCCCCCAGGGAGAATGTCCATGCCACAATCCCTTCTTCTCCACTCTCCTCTCGGGATTTTGGGCACACAAACCCATGTGCCCGGCATGAGTTTTAAGCTGCCGGGTCTCAGATTTGAATCATGGTCTACTACGTGGGAGTCCAGCAACCTAACCATTACTCCATCTGCTGGTCCCTGAACTTCATTTGTTTAAATGTACATGTAGTGATTACACTTGGTCATAGCATTCAATGCTATGTTCTGACTGGTTGTATGTAGGTTCCTATAACAATGGTGATTAGTTCGTTGTGTCGCAACCTTCTCTACTATGCCCAGTGCTCTAAGAGGCTGGTCTTTGAAGACTGCATTAACTGATCTCATGCCTTCTGAAGAGTGGGTTCAGAGAGGAGATCAACAGGTGATAGAGGAAAGGACCAGCAGTTAGCATAATGGCTATGTCGTTGGACTCCTATGTAGTTGACTGTGGTTCGAGTCCCGGACCTGGTGGCTTAAATTCATGCCGGGTGCATGTGCATGTGTGCCCAAGATCCTAAGAGGAGAATGGAGGAGAAGGGATTGCAGCGTGACCATCCCCTCGGGCGGTGATTTCTCACTTTCTGTCTCTCTGTCTCTCTCTGTCTTTCTGGTGAGCATACACGCCCTATAGCAAAAACCTCTCAAAATGAAAACAAAAACAAAAACAAATTAAAAAAACAGGCGATAGAGGGAAGAAAGGGTTAATTTGGAGGTTTTGTTCTAGATTCCCTTCCTGGAGAATTGCCATAGTTCTTGGCATACAGGCTTCTCCCACCACCTCCCATTCTCTCCTTCTCTCTCTCCTGATAACCACTTCTTTCTCTGACCCCCTTCAGGCGTAGAAGTGTGTTCAGGACCCAGACCACTACTAGCCTCATTATCCCTTATGGTGTCTCTATACCCTCACCTTTATGAATTCCTCTTTTTTTAATCTTTCCCCAAATTACCTGATGTGACTATATGTTGTTTTCCTGTTGGAGGCCTAACTAGCTCTGGTACAAGAATAAACGGGGTACCATCATTACTCTAATTTGATAAGGGCCTCTTCAAAAATCAACTGAGATGAATAAACTCTTTGTAGGCAAGGAGGAAAAAAATCCCCAGACTGAATGGAGGCATTTTGTTTAAATGTAGCTAACATATAAAATAATGATTTTCTTAGGAAGATCTCTCTCTCTTCTGAGGTGTGGTACTGCTTCTTTGTTTAAGTTTCACAGACTCTGGAAGGTCTGGTAATTAGCTCAATATAAGGAATAGCAGAAGATTCTTTTTCCCTTGAGTTGGGTCAGGCCAGCAGTGTGACTGGGGTGGGAGTTGGGGATTGTAGCTGAGTCCCATTACTTCTCTGTTCTAATTCAATGTGTTTGGATAATTTTTAAGTTTCAAATTGTTTTATGCAGGAGGTCAGCCTTTTCCTCTGTGTTTCCACTTTCATTTTTTGTACTGTTTACAAGGATATATGTGACTGCCACTGAAGGTCTATTCAGATAACTCAGGATAATTTTTCTGTCTCAAGACCCTTAATGAAATCATACCTGCGAAGACATTTTTTCCACATAAGGCAGTATTTACAGATAACAGGGATTGGGATGTGAATAATGTTGGGGAGGGGGTAATTAGGAAACTAGGGTCAAGTCCCTGCTTTGTTATCATCTAACTAGGTTTTCTTAGAAAAGTCACTGAAGCCTCACTTTCATCATCTATAAAATAAGTGTTCGGTTTAAGGAAATCCATGATCACTAAGGTTCCTTTTAGCTTCAGAATTAGATTAGGCATGGATAAGACAGATCTGCCAGTATCTTTCTTTCATTCTTTAAGGGTAGAGAGAGGGAGAGAGAATCCTAGTATTTGGTGGATATAAATTTTCCAACCACCCGAAATGTACAGGTCATGGTGGAATCAGGTTCAGTCTCTGGCCTGCATTACACATCCTGTAAGGCTATAGAGACAATGCCCTTTGTTCTGATTCAGGGATCACAAGCAACCTTCTGACTTAATTCAGGGCTTCAAGTACCCCGGGTTCAGGAAGCCCTGTTCCTAGACAAAATATATCTTCTACTGTAAACTGATGAACTGCCATTCAGGTCCAGTAGCCAGACTTCAGTGATTCCCTTAGTCGTCAATGTTGATCACTACGAATTAAATGAATCAAAATGTAGTTCTTTAGTCTTCCAAATTTGAGTTGCCTACTGAGCCTCATCCTGCAAGAGCCTGATTTTTGTAATTCTTCCAGCAAATATTTATTTAACACCAATAATAATAATAATAATAATAATAATAATAATAATAATAATGGCATCTCATGAGTATTGATACTTTGTGCAGGAATAAGGCCAAACCTGCATGAGTTGTTTCATTTGTTCTCGACAATTTTCCAGTGAAACAAGGTCTTATTAAACGCATCATCAATGAATACCCATTATGTTCCCAACATGTGAATGATGCTGAAGAATATAAGGAATAGAGGGATGAGCTAGGACCCTGACTTAAAGGAACTTGATAGCTAAAAGAGGAGATAAATGTGAGGTGAAGAATCACAGAAGTAAAGTTAACATTTATAGTTGCATTAAATGTCACCTACACAGGAGAAGGACATAGTGCTATTATGCTCATCACAGAGATAAGATAAATTACTGACAGAAATTGTGTGATTTGTCCCAGGTCATAACCTAAATAAGAGCCTACATTTTGATCCAGGACTGTTGACTTGAAGCTCCATTGGTAAGCACCACACCAGGTCCCACAAATGGATTCTCAGTCATTCTCAAAGTCCAACTTACTTGTCCTTTCTGCTGGCAATCTTTAAAGGGTCATTTTCCCACCATGACTGCTTGGCTCCAACATTTACTTTTATTGACTCTTTTGAACATTCCTAGTGTGTGGAAATTCCAAAAAGCCCTCGAGCCATTTCTGGAGTCTATGACACAGTCTTGCGATCTCATTCTATTAAGAGTTTGATTCCAGGCCCACTTCTGAAAAGTGAAAGTATGTACTCAGTAAATTCCTGAAACCGACAAGAACCCTTTGGCTCTTATTCAAAAATGTCTAATACTGTGAACCAAAGTGGTCAGTTATTTCCGCACTTCACACACAATCCCCCAACCCTTCAAAGTAGAGTGTTAAACTGTGTTTACCACTGGGTGCAAAACCATTTCCCCTTGAAGATAATCTGAAATAATTTGATAATGATAGTGGACTGGAAAGCTATGTTGATACAAATCTATTTAAATCTGCTGTGCTTTAAGAATTTTAAAAAAACTAACCACATTTTGTGTATAAAAAACTATGCATATATGATTTTAAAATTGAACTTCACACACTGTTAACTAGGTATGGCATTAGTAAAAATAGCTATTTCCTCTTATATTAACATAGCTACACTGAGGGTGAACTCAGTTAAATTTTTTTTCTCCTAACATTTGTAATCATTTTCTCATACATAAAGAGTACATTTTAATGTGGGCAGTCAGAAAAAGCCAATATTCACATGTATTTTTATAGTTTCTGTAGGTAAATACAAGTAGGAATATTGGCTTTACTTTTTAAATATTTTTTTAAAATTTTAAAGAAAGTGAAAAAGCACCCTCGAGGGGGGACAATTAAGCTGTAGTCCCTTTTCCTCCATTTCTCCTTTCATAATTTGGAGCATGTACATAGGCACACATTCCCAGTGAATTTTTCAAGCCACTGGGCCCAGCATTTGTGGCATCTCATGAGTATTGATACTTTGTGCAGGAATAAGGCCAAACCTGCATGAGTTGTTTCATTTGTTCTCGACAATTTTCCAGTGAAACAAGGTCTTATTAAACGCATCATCAATGAATACCCATTATGTTCCCAACATGTGAATGATGCTGAAGAATATAAGGAATAGAGGGATGAGCTAGGACCCTGACTTAAAGGAACTTGATAGCTAAAAGAGGAGATAAATGTGAGGTGAAGAATCACAGAAGTAAAGTTAACATTTATAGTTGCATTAAATGTCACCTACACAGGAGAAGGACATAGTGCTATTATGCTCATCACAGAGATAAGATAAATTACTGACAGAAATTGTGTGATTTGTCCCAGGTCATAACCTAAATAAGAGCCTACATTTTGATCCAGGACTGTTGACTTGAAGCTCCATTGGTAAGCACCACACCAGGTCCCACAAATGGATTCTCAGTCATTCTCAAAGTCCAACTTACTTGTCCTTTCTGCTGGCAATCTTTAAAGGGTCATTTTCCCACCATGACTGCTTGGCTCCAACATTTACTTTTATTGACTCTTTTGAACATTCCTAGTGTGTGGAAATTCCAAAAAGCCCTCGAGCCATTTCTGGAGTCTATGACACAGTCTTGCGATCTCATTCTATTAAGAGTTTGATTCCAGGCCCACTTCTGAAAAGTGAAAGTATGTACTCAGTAAATTCCTGAAACCGACAAGAACCCTTTGGCTCTTATTCAAAAATGTCTAATACTGTGAACCAAAGTGGTCAGTTATTTCCGCACTTCACACACAATCCCCCAACCCTTCAAAGTAGAGTGTTAAACTGTGTTTACCACTGGGTGCAAAACCATTTCCCCTTGAAGATAATCTGAAATAATTTGATAATGATAGTGGACTGGAAAGCTATGTTGATACAAATCTATTTAAATCTGCTGTGCTTTAAGAATTTTAAAAAAACTAACCACATTTTGTGTATAAAAAACTATGCATATATGATTTTAAAATTGAACTTCACACACTGTTAACTAGGTATGGCATTAGTAAAAATAGCTATTTCCTCTTATATTAACATAGCTACACTGAGGGTGAACTCAGTTAAATTTTTTTTCTCCTAACATTTGTAATCATTTTCTCATACATAAAGAGTACATTTTAATGTGGGCAGTCAGAAAAAGCCAATATTCACATGTATTTTTATAGTTTCTGTAGGTAAATACAAGTAGGAATATTGGCTTTACTTTTTAAATATTTTTTTAAAATTTTAAAGAAAGTGAAAAAGCACCCTCGAGGGGGGACAATTAAGCTGTAGTCCCTTTTCCTCCATTTCTCCTTTCATAATTTGGAGCATGTACATAGGCACACATTCCCAGTGAATTTTTCAAGCCACTGGGCCCAGCATTTGAAACACAGTTGGTTATGTTGGAGCCAGCTGCCTTAACCACCATGCCACCAGCTGTCCTATCTAATTAAATTTTTTTAAAATAAAGAAACTTAAGCCTTAAGTTACTTTTCTCCATTTGTATATGATATCAGAATACAATGAAAATTATCAGTTTTTAAAAACTTTAGATGTTTTATTTTTATGTTTTTATAATTTGAATTAATGGAAAAAATAATTTAAAGGAGGATTGTCCCCTCCTCCTTTGGAATAAGTAATCCATTTTGAAGAGCTCTCTCTCTTTTTTTTTTAAAGAATTATTTAATTTTATTTATTATTATTATGTTCCAGAGAGAAAGCGAGAGGAAGAGAGAGAGAGAGAGAGAGAGGGAGAGAGAGAGAGAAAGAAAGAGAGAGAGAGAAAGAGAGGCAAAGTGAGAAAGCAAGCCACCAGGTCCAGGATTTGAACTGTGGTTGGCCATGTGGGAATCCAACGCCTCCAACCACCATGCCACTTGCCAGACCCGAAGAGCTTTCTCTTGAGCTTGCAAACTAGTTAGCAAATCAAGTCAGTGCACAGGAAATTACATAGTCATCATTACACACCCAGCAGCAAGGATCCTGACTGAGGAAACAGCACAATTCCAACTGAAACACTCGCTGCACAATTGCCCAGTCCCATCTAGACTGCTGACAAATGTAATTTATCCCTAGGTAGCTAATCTGCCATTCATCATTGTTCCCATATATCTCTATAATCTGTCATAGCAGAAGATTCCAAAAAAATCACTTTCATTCTGCCTAGAACTGGTTAGCCCTATTTTAGAAATCCTAAAGTAAATACTTATAATCTCTGTCCTCTTTAAGTGATCATTCAAAGGGGACATGACATGTTCTTTTAAGTGCCAAACAGCTGTTTCATTTCCCAATTAGGAGAAAGGACTGTAGATGAAAATTCTAAATAAATATATAAGGTCATCTACTAATAAGGACAATGTAAATATTTATGGCAATTAGGGAAACAAATGTATACATATTTGAATATTCCTCCCAGAGGCTGAAATCTATCCATTTCAAACCTTTGTCAGAAAGTCTCTAGTGGGCCCTGCGGAGGATGTTGGGCCACTCGGTGTTAGCTTGTAAGATTTGCTAGGCTCTAGAAGGGATGTGCAGGATGAAAATTCCTATGAAGGAAACACTTTCAGTAAAAGCCTGATTCCTTGTTCACTTGGTTCCAAATCAAGGGTGGGGTGAAAATGGATATCCCCTGCAGCCAGCTCCTTGGCCAGATGCGTTAACAACTATAGAAGGAAAGAACAGAAGACACGGACCTTTTATTTTTTTAAGGTTTATCTCATAGGGAACATGCACTTGCTGGAGAGAGAGACAGAGAGACAGAAAATGAGAAATCACACCCAGGGGGTAAGAGGGTAATGGCTATGGTACAATCCCTTCTCCATTTTCCTTTGAGGATTTTGGGCACGATGTACATGTGCCAGGTATGATTTTTTTTGCCAGGTTCAGGATTCGAACTGTGGTTGGCCAAGTGGGAATGCAGTGCTTTAACTACCATGCCACCTGCTAGCCCCAAGACAGGGGATTTTTGTAGATGCCTGGGCAGTCTTTCTCACTAGAGCCCTTCTTTAGTTTTCACATATAAGAGTGTATGGTAACGGGAACCAGCAGTTAGCGTAATGGCTATGTCGCTGGACTCCCACGTAGTCAACCGCGGTTCGCGTCCTGGACCCAGTGGCTTAAAACTCACACCGGGCGCGTGTGCGTGCGTGCCCAAGATCCTGAGAGGAGAATGGAGGAGAAGGGATTGCGGCGTGACCATCCCCCCTTGGGGGTGATTTCTCGCTTTCTGTCTCTATGTCTCTCTCTGTCTGTCTGGTGAGCGCACGCGCCCTATAGCGAAAATCTCTCTCTCAAAAAAAAAAAAAGAGTGTATGGTAACTACAAAGATCCAAAACATTGCTTCTGTGCAAGATTTTTTTTTTTTCCAGGTAAGGTTGTATTCCTCTGTAAGGCAAATAAAAAGAAAATATAATAGACTATACTACATGTCACAAGGTTGTCACCAATTTTACCCAAGCCCTTGTTTAAATTTTGGGCCTTAGTTTTCCCTTTATTAAATAGGGATAGTGCTACAATAGCTCCTATCTTCCTTATTTTGTGCTTTAGAAGACAGTTTAGAATTTTAAGTATGCTAGCTCAAATTTTAAAAAAGATTGATTATATTTTTGGTTATAAAAATAATAAGTGATCGGGAACCAGCAGTTAGCGTAATGGCTATGTTGCTGGACTCCCATGTAGTCGACCACGGTTCACATCCCGGACCTGGTGGCTTAAAACTCACGCGGGGCACGTGTGTGTGTGTGTGCCCAAGATCCCGAGAGGAGAATGGAGGAGAAGGGACTGCAGCGTGACCATCCCCTCTGGGGGGGTGATTTCTCACTTTCTGTCTCTATGTCTCTCTCTTGTCTGTCTGGCGAGCACACGCGCCCTATAGCGAAAACCTTTCAAAAAAAATAATAAGTGATTGTTGCCATGTAAAGATGAATAAGAAGACTTAAAACTTTTCCATTGTCAAAATTTTCTCAATGTGTGTATGTATGTGTATATGTATTTATACACATATGCATATAGACCATACTGAATATTCATATTTAAATTCTGCTGGATGATCAAGCTATTGCAAGCATTTCTCCACATAATTCAATACTTAGTGAATATATGACTTCTTAAAAAATTCCCCATAGGGTATTGCACTCACTGGAGAGAAAGAGAGAGAGAAAGCAAGAAAATACACCTCATGGAGAATGGTCTTGCTACAATCCCACCTCCTTCATCTCTCCCTTCTTTTGGGACTTTGGACATGCATGAACACACACCTGGTGTGTTTTTCAAGCTGTGGGGTCTAGGACTTGAACTGCACCATTGCTTATGTGGGCTCCAGCTGCCTTAACCACCAGGCAACTGGCTGCTCTGAAAATGACTTTCAATGTTGCATAATATCATAATATTACACTAAACGGATTTTTTTTTTTTTTGCTATAGGGTATGTACACTTAACAGAGAGACAGACATAAAGCAAGAAATCACATCCTCCCCCCCCCGCCCCGGGTGGGGAGCATGGCCATGGCCACATTGCAATTCCTTTTTCTCTAGTCTCCTCTTGGGATTTTGGACACTGCACATATGCCCAGCATGAGTTTTAATCTGCCGGGTTTGGGACTCAAACCATAGGTGACTACATGAGAGTGCAGCAATGTAACCATTATGCTATCCACTGGTCTTATAAATTATGTTATATTTAATGGTAACTATTGTTGAATACTTTGGTAGTGTCTAATAATAAAAGTGATCTTTTACAAAAATGCTTTTCCCTGTCATTTGATTTTATTATTTACATGAGGAAATTTTTTTAATTAATTCTTTTTTAAGAGAGATTTTTGCTATTGGGTGCATGCGCTTGCCAGAGAGACAGAGAAATGGGAAGTGAGAAATAACCCCCCACGGGGATGGCCACAGCACAATCCCTTCTCCTCCATTTTCCTCAGGATTTGGGGCATGCAGGTGCACACCGCTGACATGAGTTTTAGGCCACCAAGTCCATGACTCGAAATGCAGTCAACTACGTGGGAGTCCAGCAACATAACCATTATGCCATCTGCTGGTCCCACATGAGGAAATCTTTAGAAGAGACACATACATCTGAAGTGAAATGACTCATCTGATCATGGAGGTATTTGGAGTATATTCATATGTAAATATAGTTTGGTCTCTTGTGATGCTAAGAGGCATATGACTCAAGCTTAGACAGAAAGGAACAGTTTTGCATCCCTGTCTACTAGAGCTAGATGGATGATCTCTGTAGATGTTTAGCTTCTTGGAGATCTCTGATTCCTTACTTGCCAAACTGTCTTTCGTGGCTCCTTTGAAGGAGTGGGGAGGTGTATGTCAAGTGTCTGCACACAGAAAGCTCCTCCTAAGATTCGATCTCCTTCTCTCTCCTTTTTTCCTAAATCCAGGTCCAAGGTGCCCATAATCAGGTTTCAGAGTCTCTGTGAGAACCCCTGGAATTGAGTGTAAAATTTTGTACGCTCAGATTTTTTTTGGAAAAACCACAATATAAGGATCACCACACATTTCCTTTCTGCTCTGTGGCTTTCCATTTTGCTGTAAGATGTTCGGACTGACATTTGCTTGCTCCCTAATGGCTGCTTTATTGGCTTGGATTTCTCTATTAATCTCTCCCTCATTTATTAGTGAGTTTACTGTTCCGTATGAACTCAGCCTGACACCTAGTCTCTACACTGAAGTTCCAAATTTCAAGTCACTCGGTCCATTGTCTGAAATGCTATTGAGCACTAAATAAATGTTACTGGTTGCTCATATTATTATTTACGTGAAGAACACATTGGAAGAGGCACATGCTTCTGAAATGAAATTACTAGTTTGATCATGCAAGGTATGGTACATGTGAATAGGTCTCTCTCTCTCCGTCTCCCTATCTCCTTCTTTCTCTCCTCCTGAGACCAGTATAGCCTTGGCCCAATTTTAAAACACTTCCAGGTTCCATTTATCGTGTGCAGTTTTATAAATGGATCAAGTAAGCCAGAGATGACGATTTCTTTGATATCATTAAAAAGAGGATGTGTGGTAGGGGAGAGGAATTTGGCAAAAGGCAGACATCAGTTTCAGACTTTAAAATAGGATGGTAGTCCATCTGTCTTGAATAATTTAGACCCCAAGTTGACTAGCAAAGGGGAAACTGCTGCAATTCTTTCCAACTTTGTGGTTCTCTGATCTTACACATGGTTCCTAAAAGCAAGGATGCCCATCATATGGCTGCACTGCTCGGGCTGGTGAGTAGGCCAAGGCCATTTCTCCTAGTCCCAGGACTGAGCTGCTGATGCCAATGGAATGTTTTTGAAATTATCAACTCATAAAAATTTGACTTATGTCTTTTTGCTTATAGAAAGAGCACTCCATGACCTCAATCAAGAAAAAAGCAGCTTATGATTTGTTTTACCAATGCTTAACAGGTGCTTATGGAAATATCTAGAAACTAATTCAGGCCATTGGAAGTGAGTAATCAAGGAAAACAGAGCCTGGATTCACTTTATCCTTAGATTGGCCTAGGGAAGTGAATTATTATTTTTTTCATCAAAAAATCTTTATTTGTTTTGAGCAAGTTAGTGTTCAGGTACAAGGCTGAAGACTTAACTATGTGTAGTGAAGTCTTTGTATCATTCTTCTTTGTATTTTTAGAAGCCAAATGGGCAAGACCCAAAGTCTTGGACTCTGCTTCTTCTATTCCTTTGCCCATCTACATAGGTCAACTGTAAGAAGTGTTTTTCTGTCATATACCCTTGCCTTTGGTGGTGGCCATTGCAGTCATGGTTCCCAATGAATCGCACCTCCCTGTATCCATGCTCTTGTGCATTCCTGTCCCACACTGACCCCACTTGGCCACTTGATTAGTTTGGGCCAATGGGACATCAGAACATATAACACAAGCAGACACGAAAAGCCCTTGACCATTGAAGCCTGTCTCAAAATGCTGTAACCACAAGAGGAAGCCAGAATATTTTTCTGGAGTTTCGTGACCCATGTTATAGCCAGTATCAAATACTACACACCTGAGTGAGGACATTTTGGAACACCCAGCCGCAGCTAGATGTCTACAACTTTGGGTGTGATGCCAGATGAGACCTATAAAACCATCTAGCTAACCTTATCCAGAAAGCTGATTCCAAATCATGAGCAAATAAAATGGTTGTCTTAAGCTACAAAACATTGATTGAAGCAATAGGTAACTGAGCCATCTAGTTTGACTCCGGGGAGAGAATGAGAAATCCAGTGACTGCTGGCTGTTCACTTAATATTTATGCACGGGGCACGGGGGGTGGGGTCGGGTGGGGCTAGCAGATGGTGTAGTGGTTGTGTTGCTGGGCTCCCAAATGGCCAACTGTGGTTTGAGTTCAGAACTGGTGGCTTGAAGGTCGCACTGGCCATGTGTGTGTACATGTATGCCCGGGGTCCTGGGGGAAGGTAGAGGAAAAGGGATTGCAGCATGGCCAAACCTTCCCCCGCTGGGGGGGTGGTTTCCCGCTTTCCCTCTCACTGTCTCCATCTCTGTCTCTCTTTCTCTCCAGTGAACACACATAGTCTACAGAAAAAAAAAAATCACGTAATTGACTTCTCCCTATAGTTTACAATGGGCTGAGAAATGAGAAGATGGGAAACAAATGCTTAACGTAGAAAGAGATAGTATAGTATGAAAGACAAAGGGGGCTTTCTCTTTCTTGGGTCTTTCTATTCTCCATTTAGCTCTTCTTTGAATGACTGCGCTGGGTTTCCCTTGGCTGGAGAGTGGAACAGAATGATCATTAGGGAAATAAAATGTGCTTCTCTGTCTCAGGCACTTCTTCAAAAGGTTTCTTGGGGAAGCCAAACCTCTTATCTATCTTATTCATACATTTAAACACCAAGGGATTCTCTTTTTGTTTATTTGTTTTAGGTTTTTGGCCTAGGGTGCGTGAGGGCTCACCAGAGAGAGAGACAGAGAGAGACAGAGAGAGGGAAAGTGAATCACTACCAACACCACCCTGAGGTATGGCCACACCACAATCCCTTCTTATTAATTCTCCTTTTGGGAATTTGGGCACACAGGCATATGTGCTCAGTGACATATTTTTAAAATTTATTGTAGGGTACATGCACTCAGGAGAGAGAGAGAAGTAAAGTGAGAAAGCAAGCCACAGTGTCCAGGACTTGAACTGTGGTTGGCCATGTGGGAGCCCAGCAATCTTAACCACAACACCATCTGCTGGCCCCCAAAAGACTGTCTTTTTTTTTTTTTAAAGGTTTTTCCATAGTACACATTCATTCACTGGAGAGAGACAGTGAGAGGAAAAATGAGAAATCATCCCCCCAGGGAGGATGGACACACCAAATCCCTTTTTCTCCTGGAATTTTGGGTGCACACACACAAGTGCCCAGCGTGATTTTTCTTTTCTTTTCTTTTCTTTTTTTTTTTGAACAGGTTTTTGTTATAGGGCGTGTGAGCTCACCAGAAAGACAGAGAGAGAAAGAGAGACAGAAAGCGAGAAATCACCCCCAGGGGGGATGGCCACATTGCAATCCCTTCTCCTCCATTCTCCTCTCGGGATCTTGGGCATGCATGCACGCACATGCGCCCAGAGTGAGTTTAAGCCACCTGGTCCGGAACTTGAACTGCTGTCGACTACATGGGATTTCAGTGACATAGCCATTACACTAACTGCTGGTCCCACCGGTGTGATTTTTCAAGCTGCCGGATCCGGAACTTGAACTGAAGTCAGCCATGTGGGAGTCCAGTGTCGTAACTACCATGCCACCTGGCGGCCCCAGGATTGTCTTTCAATAGAATACTACTGGTTTCCGCAGTCTGACATCAAACATGGCACCACAGGCCAGACTCTCATTACACAAAGTGTTCTGAAACATGAACTGCTACTCCTGGCACAAATATCAACATGTACATTTACCAAAGCAAATCTGGAGTTTTCTCTCTCCCACTTCAGCAAAAATGTAGAAAGTCACCCCCTAAGTGATACAAATTCCTTTCCTCTAATGTACAAAACTGAATATTAAGCTTAAAATGTTGTAGCTCTTAAAATCTTTTTTTTTTAAAGTTAAGGAAATGCTGCTTCAGCTCAAATATAAACACACAGTGAAATAAAATAATATCCTCTAGGTCTTTAAGTTTTAATGTGTTTTCCAACACAGTGTAACTTTAAGGAATAATGTCTAGGATGTTTATCTGAAAAAAAAATGGATATATTCTTGCTTCCACATATCAAATGTCCCTATATTTCATCAGAACTATATTCTAAAAAATAGAAAAATAGAACTAGAAATGTTGAACTATCTTCTAGCCTCATTATTATGTGATGAAGGATTGTCTGGAATTAAAAAGCTATTGTTTGTTAGGATTAACGGCTGTTGGATTGTTCTAAAGAACACCCCTAAAACTACATGGATGGACAAACAACCTGAATAAAGAAATGAGCAAACTTTCCCAAGAGTTTCCTTGGCTGGCTGAGTTACTGAATGGCAGCTGACAAGGCTTTCAATAATGCCAACTCCACTGCTTCTATAATACTGTGTGCCCCAAACATAATTAAAAGCGTTAAGGATTTTGTAGCTTTTATCAGAACATATTCTCCCCACATGCCTTCAGTGACCTGGTCACAGCTACTAGTGACAAAAATCTCTCCCGTTTTACTCTCTGTACTAAGGTCATTGTGCGCTAGGCGACTTCCCCGACTGTATCTTCCCCAAACCTTGGAAACTCTGAAAACTACCCATAGGGATTGAGTGGATCATTTCACCAGCCTCCCTTTCCCCTTCTTAGGATGACCTCAAGCAGTGAAGCCTCTTGAATATTTGTGGAAGAGGGAGACACATGTGATTTGGGCCATTTTTGGCTAATTACGTTAGTTAGTGAAATGACATAAGTCTTGCGGAGTTGGAAGAAACTTGTGAAATCATCCCATTGCCCCCAACATTTTATATTTTGTAAACTGAGGGCTGTAAACATGAAATGGCTTACAAGGACCTTCAAAAAGTTCATGTAAAATGGAAGATCTATTGCATGAATATAACTTTTTTTGTATGTGTGCCAAAACAAACTTGTACATAAAGGCCATTTTCCATGAACTATTTGAAGTCTCCTTATATATGAATACGTGTCTTTTAACTGCTTATGTACTTTTCTTAGTCCACACTACAAAAACATAAGTTTCTATCTTTCAATCTAGAACTGGGATAACCATGATGACCACATTGGTCAAATTCCAGGCCAAAAATAGTAGTAATCAAAATGAGTTAATGCCAAGGATTCTTATAGCTAGATGAGCGTATATGTTAAGTGCCTACCTAACATCTTACACACATGCAGAACAGAATAAATTGTTATGATTACTTTTCTCTGTTCTGTGTGTCATTATATACAAGTGGTTGATAAACAAGCACGTTCTCTCTCTTATTAGACTGCTGGTCAGAGAGGGTACTCTGCCATTTTCCCATAAGGTGGCAGAATAGACATTACGACCTGATCACAGCATTCTCACTTGCTGGTTCTTGATGGAGCCTTAGAATTCTTCAGAAGACTTTACTTCCCATGGCCTTTATCAAGTAGGATTCCAAATGACATTTATCAACTTACTGTGCTAAAAGGTCAAGATCTACGTCCTGTTCTTATCTGAATCCTCCTCCCAGGATTTGCATAGTCCTTGTATATAATAGGTACTCGTTAAAAATAACTAAAAACATACAAACACCACCAATAGGATAATCACAAGAGTGCAGCAAAGGGAAAATCAGAGATTGGGGATTGCTGTTTTTTCTAAAAGTCCCAAGGCTTTCTATATAACCGCTTGCATGGTGGCAGAGAGGAATGATTCCATGGATGAGGTTACAACAGATCAGAGAGATGGCTTGGCTCCTTTGAGCTACTTACATAGTTGTTCACACAAGGATTCTGGGTAGTGGGTCAAGGGGCACCTGGATCTGAGCTGAAGTCACGTGGCTCTTCTTGGAGCTTCCAAGTCACTGGCGCCAGTAGTGGTTTTTGCAATTGCTTCAGACCAGCGTCTCTTCCTTGGTCTTGCTTCTGGATCTGTGTCTGGACTCTCACCAACCCTAGCTCCACATGAATAACCCACAGAGGTGGCCCAGAGCCAGAAGCTACACCCCAGTGCCCCAGATTCCATCCTCATTTCTCAGATGGGCTTTTTAATGGCACAAAGACTTTGAAAGAATACAGACCCTTTGAGATGAGTCACCATCACATCCCTTAAGAGAGGAGAGGGAAAAAGCCCGAGGGGAAGACATGAGCATGTGTCTGCTGTGAAGTTAGGAAGACCTAAAATGATCATCAAAATATGCTCACTGGTAATAAAATTAGAGATGAATCAAATCTAATTAGACCTGTGTAAGTCTGGTGAAATGGTTAATTAATCTTAATTGGCTACCTCTGAAAGTACTTTTCCATTTCTCAACACAAAATAGAAGCAGCATAGCTCAAGTCAGGGGCTGTCTGCTGGGTGTCAGCCTACGTTGCTGGGTGAGCACTGCCTCAACTGACATAGTCCTGTATGTCTTTAGAAGGGGCGTTTCACACTTGAATGCCTTGATGGTATAAGTTGGGATTCCAAATGTCCAAGTGAGCTAGAGAACAAGATAATAGGGTGGAGGGAAGATGTAAGGAATCATTTTTAGTGTTTAATCCTTGAATTCAGTATTTTTAGACAGTCCTGGCCATTTAAAAACAAAACAAAACAACTCATTTGCAGGGCTAATTTGGCAGTCCACAGGACTTTGCAAGCTTTGATTTAAAGGCTTTCTACAAATGAATTTAAACTCTAGAAATATATTTCTATGTCCACGCATTTAAAAAACAAAGGTTTTTGCTGAGACACACTGTACTTGGCTCACCATTTGAAACCTTAGCAGAGCACAGAAAACTTACAGCCTAATGAATTTCATGTTCATACCTGACAGGAAATAAACCCACTAATAGTCTCAGAAGTAGAGATCTTAATGTGCTCACAGGAGAGAGAGAGACTGAGGGAGAGAGACAGAGAGAAAGGGAAAGTGAGAACTCACCCCCAAGAGTAATGGCCATGCTGCAATCCCTTCTCCTCCATTCTCTTCCTGGGATTTTGGGCAGGCATGGCACATGCACCCAGTATGAGTTTCAAGCTATCAGGTTCAGGACTTGAACCCTGGTCAGCCATGTGGAAGTCCAGTGACTTTACCACTACACCAACTCCTGACCCTGAAATACATACCCTTATACTCAGAAAATAGATGAATCATTCAGCTATGTCAAGCTATTTTCTGATTCTTTACTTCCTTCAATCCTCTCTATCCCACCAATAGAAAGATGGGCTGCTGAGATCGTAGGAGTTAAGCAATTTCCCTAGCTGTAGAATGAGAGTTGGGCAGGGCAGCATGGAAAATACTTAATAAGGGGTATGGTAGAGCATTGATCAATGAGAGCGAATGCCAGCTGGAGAACAGTAGCCCCCTTATGAGCTAAACATTGGGTTTCTGAAATCTGCTGAGGTTTGGGAGGGATGAGAGGAGCGCCAAGGAAGCTAAGGTGGTAGAGAGGAGCATTTGGAGGACTTGGGCAGTGGATATTTACCCATGGTTATAGGAATACTTAATATCCTAATAACTACTACTGTTGGATTAACTGATTATCTCAGGAGGGGAGGCAAGTCCTGAATTTCATCCAAGAAACTCTCTATCCCATCAGACTTTTTGCTAGCTTTCAAGAGGTGTTTGCATATTATGAACTCTGATAGTAACTAATCTGATAGTTGGTGAATAATGAGTTCTGCTGAGACACACTGTACTTGGCTCACCATTTGAAACCTTAGCAGAGCACAGAAAACTCACAGCCTAATGAATTTCATGTTCATACCTGACAGGAAATAAACCCACTAATAGTCTCAGAAGTAGAGATCTTAAATGATGAAAAATACCTTCACTCCCCCCAACTACTGCAGAGAACAATTATGCCTGGATCCTTTCCTCTGTCTCCACTAATGCTAAACAGTCAACAGTGAATTCAGAAAGAACAAGGAACACATAATGAAGGGTGAGCTTAGGCAAAGTTCATTCTAAAATCTGCTAAAGGATCTGGATGCCTATGTCATAATCCAAATGTCCTATAATGACCAGGCAACATAGTGGAGTGGTTAAGTGGGTAGTTTGGTTATGCGGACCTACCATGAATCCCACTGCTATTTACCTGTTGTGGGATCCTTGAGCGAGGTAAGTAACTTTAAAATGCACATGGTAACACCAAGTGGTAAAGGTATTGTGAATATTAAATGGGATAATGTATGTAACACTACTGTTGGCACAAAGAAAATATAACTAGGTATGATTCTGTACGATATGAATCAGGCAATCTGCAAATAAAAAGAGGAATGCCGTCTGTGTAATGAGAAGACATATTGGGTCATATGTGATGTTCTTTTTCTTAAGTGGGGGAACTGGACTAGCAGGAAAGCTTCCACAAGAAGGAAAATGTCCTCAGCATGGCTGGCTGTCTTGGCTGCAGGAGACCTTTCAGTTGCTTTTACACAATATTTTAACTCAAGTCCACACCCCTGGGGCTTCTTCTTAGAGATGGGCACTGGCAGGCTTGCTCAACTCCCAGCTCATGGAGGTTTCATTCTCCCCGTTCTACCTCAATGGCATCCCCACCTCTCAGAGCTCTACCTGCATCTGCATTCTCTCAGCCTGCCAGCCCTGCCCTAGATAAGGCACAGCAGCTCTTCCACTTTATCAGTGAGTGTGTGTGCAAGCGTGTGCATGCAGACGTGCATTTTAAGATCCATGACTGTAGTCTGCAGCTGTACTAGGTTGCCTGGCTAGCCTGGTCCCTATAGACCAACTATTTTTGTTACTGCTCTGGTTACAAAAGTCGGTGAATTTTGAGTAGTCTGCTCCTAACCTTATTGCCTCTCTAATCTTGACTATTGTTAGTGCTTATTTTTGCCCGGATTTTTTACGAAAGCATGTATCACATTATATGATGTGGTACCTGTGGATAACAGGAGAGGAAGACTCTAGAACATTGCTTCTATACAACAGGAATGGGCCTTTTCCCATAGTTCCCAGAAAGGGAGTCATGTTTACTGATTAAATTTCCACCCCAGTAAGTGGAATGCTATTGAGCCCTTTGGGTTGTTCCTCAGACACTTACTTGCAAATTAGCCATGTATGGTCTGTACAATATGAATAAAAATGAAAGGTCCTGGTGATAGACAGTGGTGTAGCAGTAAAACATGATGCTCTGCAAGGCTGAGCCACATGGGAAGGTTCTGGGTTTGTGTCCAGAGACCTCCCTGAGCACACCAGGCAGGTGAGTGCCCATGGCCTGGGGCAGACTGAAAGTGGGGGTGGGTTGTGGTACTGGGACTCTATTGGGATCTTATCATTTCACTATGTAATCCACTATAAAAATTATTAATGATATATGACAGTATTTCAAAAAGTTAATGAAAAATGGAATTAAGTAAGTTTATTTTGTGCAGGTTTTTTCTTTGAACTTTTAACAATTATTTTATTATTATTATTATTATTATTATTATTATTATTATTCTTTTGCTAAAGAGCATGTGTGCTCCCCAGAGAAAGATGGAGAGAGACAGAGAGGCAAAGTGAGAAATCACCCCCAAGGGGGGATGGCCATGGCACAATTCTTTCTCCTCTATTCTCCTCTTGGGATTTGGAGCATGCACACACGCCTGGTGTGATTCCTAAGTCTCTGGGTCGGGGATTCAAACTGCTGTCAGCCATATGAAAATCCAGCACCTTAACCACCATGTCACCTGCTAACCCGGTGCAAACGTTTTTGAAATCCATGCATTGTTTCTTCATCATATGCATTTTCCATAAACTGGCAGAAGAACTTCCTTGTGTTTTACATCCTCTATTTACTACTAAGGTTTTGAATCTCTAAGTGGATTTTACACTTAACAGCACACCTTAATTCAGCTTATGAGTATTTAAAGAGCTCAATAATCTCCCGAGCCCAAGGGCTACCACACTGCACAGTGCTGTTCCAGAGAAGTAGCTAGGGGCTTTCCCCTTAATGATGCGCCTTTGAGCTCAGACCTTTAGCTATATTGATTTTCCATTTGGTTTCTGTGACATTTAAAGTCTCCTTTTCAATTATCCACACTTTTAACATGTTTCTTTGTAACACTGGGTATTACACAGATTGAGCATTCCTAGTACAAAAGCCCAAGATCCAAAATGCTCAAAACTTGAAACTTCTTGAACATTGATCTGATACTACAAGGGGAAAATTCCACCCTGATCTCATGTGATGGTTGGAAGGCAAAATAATGCAACACTCAAATATTGTATAAAATTGTCTTCAGGCTATGTTGTGTAAGGTGTATATGAAACAAAAATGAATTTTATATTTAGATTTGGATACTATCCCCAAGATAGGTCATAATGTATATGAAAGTATTCAAAAAAAATCCCAAATCTCAAACACCCTGATACTAAGAATTTTGTATGAGGGATACTATACAGTGAAATACTGAATGGCCGAGATTATGCCTAAACATATGCAGATAAGACAAACCACAAGGCAGTATATTATTCACTGCCAAAAAGTTAGGGATGTTGGGAACCAGCAGTTAGCGTAATGGCTATGTCGCTGGACTCCCACATAATCGACCGTGGTTCGCGTCCTGGACCTGGTGGCTTAAAACTCACACCGGGCGCGTGTGCGTGTGTGCCCAAGATCCCGAGAGGAGAATGGAGGAGAAGGGATTGCGGCGTGACCATCCCCCCTGGGGGGTGATTTCTCGCTTTCTGTCTCTATGTCTCTCTCTGTCTGTCTGGCGAGCACACGCGCCCTATAGTGAAAATCTCACACACACACAAAAAAGTTAGGGATGTATAATAGGTACAGCATTTAGAGTGAACACAGTCCCCAAACTAAAAAGTTTATCTCCTGACTTGTGAGCTGTCTTATATTCAGGTTGTGACAAGTTAACAAGTTATTTTACTTAAGCATTCAGTAATTATTGTAATTGAAAGAATGTAATGACATGAAATCTGAAATTTAATTGAAACTCTGGGATGAATTCAGGAGAAACCCATGCATATCAGAATCACTAAGGAAGAAAAGTAAGCACATATTGATGGGCAGCTTCCTGCATGCTAGGTTCCATGCTTGCCTTGGTATACATTAGGCTGAACTGTATGGCATTGTCAGTTTTTTGTTTGTTTGTTTGTTTGTTTGGGGTTTTTTTACTGTTTTTGTCCTACAAAACTGTTTCATGTGATTCAAACTAATACATTATTTCATGAATGCATGGGATGTTAGCAAATTCTACATGAGTAAATAAACTTTCTGAAGGGTCTTAAAGACTATATGCAATTTACACGGGAAGGTGAGGCTCTTCCTAGGGGACAGAGTCAGGTGGAGAAGAAAGTTAATAAAATACCAGTAGCAGTGATAATAATAGTCACTATTTCTTGAGTGTTTAGAAATGTACAGACACCATGCTCAGCATTTTATATATCTAACCTCATTTAACTCTTATGACAACCTTTTCAGAAAGGTATTATAATTCCCATTTTGAGATTGAGATGCTGAGGCTCAGGGAGGTAAGTAAATTGACCAAGATCTCACAATTATTTCAGATTCCAAAGAATCCAACAGGCCAACAGGTGACATGAAGGTTAAGGTGGCTGGGTCTCACATGGCTAACTGCATGGTTCAAGGCCTGAACCTGGTGGCTTGAAAATCACTTCGAGTGTATGTACATACAGGCCTAGAATCCTGAGAAGAGAGTGGAGATAAGATTGCAGCAGGGCCATTCGCCCTGGGGGTAGGAGGGGTGATTTCTCACTTTCTCTCACTCTCTTTTTCTTTGTGTCTCCATGACAGTTTGCACACTGTAGCAAACTAAAAAGAAAGAAAGAAAAAGAAAATAAAGCAAAGCACCCACCGACCATCTAGGTTTGCCTTGGACCAAAGGGTTCCTGGAGTGTGGGACTTTTTGTTTTAAAACAAAGGAAGCCCTAGACTATTCAGAACAAGTTGGTCTCCCAAATGCCAGAACTCTTGCTGCTCCATTATGGCAACTCAGGGCCCTTTGTCCACCAGTCTAAAGAGGTCTTTTCATGGGAACCAGCAGTTGGTGTAATGGCTATGTCGCTGGACTCCCACATAGTCGACTGTGGTTCACGTCGCGTCCTGGACTTGGTGGCTTAAAACTCACGCCGGGCGCATGTGCATGCGTGCCGAGGATCCCGAGAGGAGAATGGAGGAGAAGGGATTGCGGCGTGACCATCCGCCCTGGGGGGTGATTTCTCGCTTTCTGTCTCTATGTCTCTCTCTGTCTGTCTGGTGAGCGCATGCGCCCTATAGTGAAAATCTCTCAAAAAAAAAAAAAAAAAAAGAGGTCTTTTCATTATGCATAAAACACACATGGCAGGTACTGCTGTTTTTCCAAATTTTCAAGCATTTGTATTGTTAACCTGAGGCAAACAGAACATTTTCTTAGTGGACTGGGAATAGTCAGAATAAATGTCGGCAAGCACAAACATCTCACGGTGAAGTCAGACATACTGTCCAGTGAAGAGGCTACAGGGACTCTTAAACTCTGATCTCTACACCAGCAGTTCTCACTCTAGGGTGGAAGTTGGGGAATGTTCAAGAACTTGAATGAGAAAAAGGTTATGTCACTATTTTTATTTACATCAAAGTGAAATTTATTATTTCCTTTAAATAAGAATATAAGCAACAAACCACAGTGTTATTAGCTGTACCTATAACCTATTATTTCTGATATTTTCTTATCATATTGCAGTTGTTGAGATACTTCAAACTATCATAACTTTAAAATTATGATAATTATCAGGCACCAGCAGTTGGTGTAATGGCTATGTCGCTGGACTCCCATGTAGTTGACTGTGGTTCGAGTCCCGGACCCAGTGGCTTAAACTCATGCCGGGCGCATGTGAGTGTGTGCCAAAGATCCTGAGAGGAGAATAAAGGAGAAGGGACTGCGGTGTGGCCGTCCCCCCTGGGAGGTGATTTCTCACTTTCTGTTTCTCTGTCTCTGTCTTTCTGGTGAGCGCACATGCCCTATAGCAAAAACCTCTCCAATAAATAAATAAATAAAACAAAATTATGGTAATTATCAGACTTATTGCTAATCTTGATATTTAATGTGTTCATCAATACATGTATTACTGACCAGATTTTGAAAAATACCTCTTTTAACAAATGTATTTCAATATAATTAGTTTTTTTATGCCCTTTATGTGTTTTTTAACTGCCAGAGGTCACGTGTATTGGGTGGGGCGAGCCTGAGGGAACCACCTCCTAGTGAAATGTGGTCAGACCACAATTCCTTCTCCTTCATTTCTCCATCTTGTCGGGATTTGGGACATGCATGCACAAGTGTCCAGTATGTTTTCCAAACCACTGAGATCAGGACTTGAACCACAGTTGTTCATGTGGGATGTGGCTCCCTTAACCACTAGGCTATGGGCCCTATTTTATGCATTTTAGCACATTCTGAGAGGAGATCATGCCCCATAAAAAGTTAAGCAAAACCTGCTCCAAACCAAGGGCTAACAGACAGACAGACATCCGCAGGAGCACTGCTTCTCCTGCCACCACTTCACCAATCCAGTGCTCCCCCTTAGGGGAACCACCCACACCTGACTTTCAAGATCTAGTTTAAGGCTTTCACTGATTTCGGGATAGGGTAATGGACCACAATCAACTGAATTTAGAAACTAACCATGTTCACCATCTAGGAAGTGAGGGCAGTGTTTCATCCCAAGGAGGAGGAAGGCTCCTCTAACTCAGTCCAGCCTATCCTTCTTCCCAGACTTTCCTCTTCCCTGACCAATTGTGAAAGTCCCTTTGTGAATAACATGTCTAGATTAGTTTGCTGAACAATTGCTTCTTCTTAGTTAGCCTCTGATTGTCCTTGCTTTTGTGAGTCAAAAATCCTTAATCTTATTTGAATGCAATTTAATTCCCTAGAGAGCTGAGTCTTTAGTCTCTTAGCTTTATAAAGTGAGTGCTTAGAGAGAATGCAGGAGAGCTGACACAGTGCGCCTTTAAAGCTAGGTCAATCTACCAAGGAAATAATTAGATAAATGTGCACTCCAGCGGGGTGAGGAGAAGGAAAAGAATTTCTCCACAAATTACTTTTAGGACATTTAAGTGGAATTGAATTAGAATGTCAAGGGCCAGACAGCTCTCAGGAGGTCATATGATCTAGTCCCCCATAGTTAGGCAAGAGCACAAATGTGAAAATCTAACCTATACTTAAAAAGCTTTTGAGAGGGGAACAATTTTACCTATGCAGGTCCTGCAAGGTGAGTCAGAAGACCTTGTGGGTTTAAAGGAGTATTCATAAGAAACCAAATGATAGCATGTAGCTTGTTAGTTAATAGGCTAATTAATTAAACACATGTATTGAGTACCTGCTGTGTGTCAGAAACTGTCCTAGGGATTTGAAATGTATCATTGAGTTATATTCCAGTGGGGGAGATGAATAAACAATAAACCTAATAAGAAAATCATAAGATATGTTGGAAAGAGCTAAATGCATTTGAAAAGCAGAAAAAAAAAATAGAATAAGGAATAGGGATGGAAGTACTGAAGAGTGGGCAGAAAGAGGCGTTTCTATAAACGTGTAAGTGTAAAAGAATAACTATGTGTTATGAGCATAGAATAGTGATTAGCATGATAAATTCTCAATCAATAATGTATATACCTAATATATACACACATACACACACACTTATGTAAAATACATGTATATATGTGACATTTTGGTTAGTTTTGTAGGTTAGGGTTGTTTGGGTGCAAGATACAGAAATAGACTTACAGACTTCTTTGCTTACTTAAAGGAAAATAGGATTTCATTTGCAGGGTGGTATGGGTAGCTCTGAATAACCAAACTCAGTCAAGGACCTGACACCTGCTGAGAATACCTCACAGTCTCTCTCACCTGCCCAGGCATAGGCAGGGTGGGAGGAGTAAAGATCATCTCAGAAAGGAGGATGAAAAGACGCAGTGTAATTAAAAGATAAACTCACTGCAGTTAATAACCTAACCCAGGTCAGTAAGATGGAATCAATCTAGAAAAGAAAGTATTGAAGGGGGGTATTGCACACTCTGCATTCTACCAGTCATAACCCAGTATGAAGCCAAGTGGATTGATTTTAATTTAATAGCATGTAATACAGATTATAGTTTCCCCATGTAAAATATTACCACATTTTGTCAGGAACAGACAGATTATAACCACAATCATGGTAAATTCATTCTGGGAAACATGTAAGTAGATTCTGGAGACTTTGGTTATCTCTGATGAGGAAATTATTGACCCAAGGCAGTCAACCAGGTGATAGATATGCTCTTGGAGCATCTCTGTTCAAACTAAACCAGACCAGTGTTGGATAAAACAACTTGCCCTGCATTTGGCTTCACTCCATATCACCTCTTTTTGCTGCCTTAGTTTAACTTTGTCCACCCACTTGTAGTTCAGATACACGAACTTGTCTATTATCCAGAGTGAAACCTGACCACATTCAAGCTGAAAGGGACCAGGGTTCTGTGGTCTATTAAAACCTGCTGCAGAGTGTCTGAGAGTGTAATTACTAGTGCACTGTGATTTACAAAAACTTTCTCAAGTGAGACATAATCATTAAGCACGTAATAATTCTACTTGAGTCATTCTAACACTAGATTTGTCTCCTTGAATTTCCCCCAATACATGCTAAGGCTGAACTCTTATTTGCCACACTCTCTTGTCTGCAGGTTTAACTTCCATCTCTGGGTACACAGTTTCCCTTATCCTCTTTTGGACAGAAATCTCACATGTTTCAATGAAGCCTGCTTATTTTAGATGTCAACATGGTGCAGGTGTGTGAAGATTTAGAGGGAGGATTTGCGTCTGAGATATAAATGATTTGGTTTCAAACATGGCAGACCACAGAGACTTATATTTTTATGACCAAATGGGATAGTAATATATCTGGACATGTGGAATTCACGTTATATCTAATTTTCTTCAGTGTTCTTGAAGGGAAAGCCATAGCAAGAGAAATGACTTTCTTTTCCCTAGTGATTTTGTATAAGCAGTGGAGAGTCACTAGCCAACATTTGGTTCTCACATTGATTCCCTGCTCAGGCTGAAGATTCGCAAGGCCACATGTCAACAATAGCATCTTTTATTGTCAAGTATTGGGGGAGTTAAAGGTGTTCTAATGCAGGTCCATTTTGCATACTAGACCTTCTTACTTACGAAGTACCTAGAGGGAGACAGGATCATAATTTTATAGGAGAAAAAAATCTGAGCCAGGCACATTAAATGTCTATTCCATGTATAGAGAATTAGGACCCAAATCCACATCTCCACTCCTTACAGACATCAGAGCCAAAATAGAACACAGAGACGATCCAAGACAGTGTTCACTGAAGTATGATGCATTTGCCTTTGTTGGTAAAGCATAGCTCGCTTTTGGGGGCTGGCGCCAGGCACTGTTCTAAGCACTTTACATCTATCAACTCATTTAAAAATCTCACTATAATACTCTGAGAAGACACTTCTATTATCCCAGTTTTGCAGATGAGGAAACTGATACCCAGAGATACTTAATAGCTTGCCCACCATCATAAAATTAGTAAGTGCCAGAACTAGCATTTGAAAGTTGGCTGTTTATTGACTCAAGGGTATGTGTTCTCAGCTATTACTTTTACCTATTGATTTTATAGATAATGTATTTATATTAATGTATATTTGAAACAAAATGATAACTAGCTATTATTGCTTCAGATCAGCCTGATGTATACAGAGTACTGAGAATCTTTTGCGAACAGGCAGAATGCCCAGATGAGCCAATCCCCTAGTGATGAGATTTCCTATAATAACATAGAAGAATGGGTAATGTGAGGGCTGGCCCTGTAGTACAATGGTTATTAAATGCTGTGTATTGGGAATTGGATCCAACACAGTGAAATGGAGTTCAAGTCCCTGTCTCTGCAACATAGAAAACAGACCAGACATGAGTATGCATGCCCAAATACTGATGAAACAGAGAAACAAAGGACAAAGGATTGTAATGTGCCCATGGCTGGGGGGTGGGGGGAGCGGAGGGGGAATAAAAAAGAATAGGTAATATGATATTTTGTACTGTTTAGTGGCAATGTATCTATGTTAAATTACAAGTTTACTTTAAATGTTTAGACTTAAACAGATATACTAAGTATCTCTGTATAATTTATCTTTTTCAATACTACATTGCAGAGATATTTCTCCCCCCCAAAAAACAGCAAAAAATTTGAAGGCTGGATAAGACAGATTAAATTTGGAAAATACTAGATTTAGTCCTAATCCTCTATTTTACAAAGGAGGAATTTAGAGTCCATGTTGGTAAAGTAACCTGATAAAATTAACACAGTTAGCTGGTGTTAACAATGTTTAATTTTTTTCTTTTCTTTTTAAAGAAATTTTGCTATAGGTTGTGTGTGCTCGCCAGTGACAGGAAGAAAGCTACCCCCAGTGGGGATGGCCACCTGCAATCCCTTCTCTTTCATTCTCCTTTTGAGATTTGGGGCACACTCACATGTGCCTGGTATATTTTTTAAGCATCAAACAGTGTAGTTTGCCATGGGGGACCCAGCCACCTTAACCACCATGCCACCAGCTGGCCCAATGTCCTTTTCCAATTCTTACTACTTACCAGATTCTATTCTAAGTATTGTTATGAGGCTTATAATATTGGGGCATCAGAAAAGTTATCACATGTTTTTCTATGTAAAAATGCATTATGACTTTTCCAACAACCTGATATTTAAATCTAATGACAACTTACAAGGTAAATACTACTGTTACTATCCTCACTTTACAAATAAGGAGACTGAGGCTTAGAGATAATATACAATCTGTCCTCCAGATCCAAGTGCAAGGAGTTAAGCCTTGAGCTTCAGCCTTTCTAATTCCAGAGCCCAAGATGCCAACTATACAACTTCCTTTTCTCCTCCTTCTCTTCCCCTCCCCATCCCTCTTGCCTTTCTCCTCCTCCTCTTCCTTTTTAAGTGTATTCATTCGATTTTTCCATGACAGAGAGAGAAACACCCCCAACAGGGTCTTCCTGCTGTGATCCCCTCCTAGCCTTAGCCAGCCCAGATAATGTGTAACCAAAGGAGGACCTTCCCAAGACTCCAGTGTGGCAGAGCCATCATCATTACTGCAGCACCGGCTGCCCTACCTCCCTCCCCCTTCTTTTAAAAATGAGAGAGAGAGAGCTTGGGAAAGAGAGAGAGAGAGCAAGAGTGAGAGAGAAGTATTTCTGACAGGGTGTAGCCATGTCGTTGTTCTCTTGTCTGGGCCTTCGAGTTAGCCAGGGCCCAAGGTCTATTAGAACCAAACAGGGCCTCATTCACCACAGCAAGGCCCTCCATCTTCAAATCTTGTGAAGTGATGTCTGTTAAGAGCAAAGCAAATCCCCACCTGTTAGCATCCCACTGCCTCAGTTTACTAAGATTAGCTACCATGAAATACAACTTTAGAAGGAAAAGGTGGAAGGTGTTCATGCTGAAATTTACTCCTCCCCCCTCAAAACAAAACAAAACAAACACCCAAAAAAACAAAACCGCTCTGAAAACTTTCAAAAGAAATGAAGTTCAAAGTAGAAAGCTATTAAGATATCTGCCATGGTAGTCTTAAACAATCTTGATTTTAATGTGATGAAATAATGCCATTGGAATAAAAAAATAATTTTAATGGTATATCCACATGTTTTGTAATAATGTTTTCATAACAATATGATGTAACTTGTTAAAGATGAGCCAAATATAATTTAATTTCTCTAAGAATTCTTCCTCTCAGACTCCTCCTGCTCCACTCCCTGATTTTGTGTTTTTAAATTTTACTAGACACTGGTATTACTGCAATAACAAACAACAGCCTTTAGGTAAGTCTTTCATCAGAAAGAAAATCTCCAGTTTTCTTTTTTATAAACAGGGCCTTGATTAACTTCTACCCTTTGGTGATGATAAAATGAAGCCAAATTAATAGCATTCTGCTTTCATTTCTGGTTGAAGAGGGTAGCTGCAGAAAAAAATATCAACGTTCTCTTTGGAGGCTTTAAAGCCTGATATTCTGCAAAAAAAATAGTGGAACCCAATGGAGCAAAGCTGCTGTGTAAATTAAGTGAGAAAATTACTCTTTGGAGAGTATAATAGCTTCTTGAGTTTTTTCTCATCAGAGTCGTACATAAGTGTTCTGATCTCATTGCACAGACTCAGGAAACTGAGGCTGAGCCATGGAAAGTTACTCCAGGAGGTGTTCTCAGCATTACACTTACCTAGTGGCTTCCTGAGGCCACACAGCCAGGAGCGAATGGAACCCAAGTGGGCACCCTAATGTGTCTGCCTGTAAATCATGCTCTTGCTATCATCCTGGGGCAGGGGGAGAGCTGGCAATGCCCAAGGGGGTTCTTGGAACATCCACATTCCTGTGGATGATTTTCTCCTCGTTACTTGTTACTTCAGTTGCCTAAACACTGTGTGATTAAAGAGCTGAATTAATTACTGATGAGGCAGGTGGCCAACATACAACACAAGTCCCACCTGAACTGGATGAGAGTGTTGGGCTGTCTTGGGGCATTGTTTTGCTCTTCCTTCCAGAAATGACTAGGACAGTCTGCCAGGGTCTAGGAGCCTGGAATTCATACATAATTTGTACTTTAATCAAACGCTGTTAGGTTCTTGGTCTGTTCTTATGAAATGCATTGCACTAAAAGGCTTATCTTCTGGATGTAGAAAGTACAAACTCAAAATAAAACATTTCTACCATCGAATACCAGGATGTGTCACAGTCACAACTCAAAGGACTTTCATTTTTATCTGCCCATTGAAATAGGTTTGATGAGAAATGAGGCTGGGCTGGCTCCGTAGCATTCTGGTTAAGGGACCTGGATTCCATATGGTGAACCATGGTTTGAGTTACTGACCCAGCAGCTTGAGGGGAAAAAAAAAAGAGTTGGGCACATGTATGTGTGTTTGTGTGTGTGTGCGCCCCCAAAGTTCCCACAGAATAGAGACGAGGAAGAGAAGGGACTACAGGGACTACAGCATGATCACACCCCATGGGACGGGGGGCTTTCTCCCTTTTCTTCTCTGTATGTTTCCTTCTCTGGTGAGCACATAGGCCATTTGTCAACTGAGGAAAAACAAAAGGGACTCTCATATCTAAACCACCCTCAGAATAGTACCCAAGGGGCTTACCCTGGTTCACAAGGCCTTTCACAGTTTTCTTCCCTTGGTTCTCTATTTCCCTCAAAAGTCATAATCATTCCTTCTCTGTAGGCCTCTACTGCCCCCTCAGTTGGAATGCCTCCCAATATTCTCAGAGTTGGCTCCTTTTATTCTTGTCTCAATCGAAAATGTCACCTTTTCAGAGAGTCCTTTTTCTCTATGACCTCACATTTTCTCATCTTCATAGCACTGACTGCTGTCTGGTTACCTGTGCTTGCTTTTCCTGTGATTGCATGTAGCTGACTAAAACGAAAGCTCCCCGAAAGCAGTAATGGTCTCTGGTTGGCTGCAGTTTCCTTATCATGTAGTAGGTGCTCAATAAATACTGGAAAATTTCAATGAAACCAAGGTCGTAAATGTAAATTATTTAACTGTCTCATGTTTTGTCTTTGGTATTTGAAGTGCTAAAAGGAGAAGGGGGCTATATAATAGGAATATACTTGCATGTTTAGTCTCAACTAAATTCAGTCTTTCTGTTAAATATCATCTAATCTGTAAGCTGCTTCTTTGCAGCCTGTAACTCACTGACATAAGCCATGTACTACCTTCCCATTCCCAACCCCTCAGCTCTTCTCCCAGATGCTTTTCTCTTGTTATATTCTACACATCTTGTTCTAAACTACACATTTGGCCACATAGGGTCCAGTGCCTTAGCCATCACGCTGCCAGCTAGCCTTGAAGTCAAACTGTACCATGACTTAGAAGGCATTTGACAGTCCTGCCTGTGCTCATACTTCTAGTTTCCCTGCTGTCCCTTACTTCCCTTCCTCTCTAGACTTGAGGTGTTTTTCTTTGGTTTTCTGAAATTAATTTCTCTCTTGCCTCTGAGCCTTTGCACATGCTCTTCCCTCTGCCAAAACACCTCCATCCCCACTTGCTACCCCTAACTCACCAGACTAACACCTTTACCTTATAGTTTGAAGAAGAGTCAGCTCCTTCTGGAAGCTTCCCAAACCACCACACCTTCTCTCGTCTGAGCCTCTCCAGGACCTATTGTGGCAGTCTATGTTGGGATTTCGGGTTTCTGAGTTTGCTGCCTCCACCAGATTGCATTTGTCTTACATCCCTCTAGTACTGAGCACTGTGGGGCACTTGGTTGTCACTCAGTAACTTAAAAATAAAAATAAGACAAAGCAAAGGAATGCTTTGCATGGCTTTAAAGGAAATCTCTAAAGCTGCCCATCAATTGGAGACTGTTCACCAACTGTCAGAGTATCTGAGAAGCCTACAATGCTCAGAAATCACTCTGGACCTTTCTTTTTTCCTTTCTTTCTTTCTTTCTTTTTTTTTTTTTTTTTTTTTTTTGCATGATTACCAAGAGACATTGCAACCCTCTGGGGAGTCTTAGCTCACAGACTGCCACTTAGAGAGTAATGTAAGAAGGTCATTTCTGGAAGCAACATTGCGTGGTGGTATCTTTCAGCATAGTGAAAACTTGAAAAATAAGGTGGCCTCAGCCAAGGGTCAAATTGCAGGTCCAAAGCTGAATGTGTTTGGCGGTGCTTTAGAGACAAATACATTAATCATGGAGGTATGTGATCTGGTCGGAAAATTCAAGCCAGATAGAATGACATGGATAAAAACGCACACACACATACACTCAGAACCGTGAGCACTCTCGTTTATAGAAACCACATTAATGGATGGCAGCGCTCTACCTCTGAAGTGATTTATAAATTAAAATAATTGCTTCTTTGAACTGTTCCGATATTAATTGACCTATCACTAATGTACATACAGTCTCTAAACCATCCAAACATTACCTAAACATTTTTATTCCTTTATTCTGGAAATCCAAAAAAACCACAAAAACAGGCTCTTTGTTCTGCTGCCAAGGGTCATAAAGGAAAAGCCATCATCTTTGATGACTTTGCAATTCTATTTCTTCATCAAATTAATTCTAAGTGAAATAGCGAGTACTCTAAGCTCAAATAAGTATTCCCACCTTCCTCCCCTTTTAACAATCTCATCCCTGAGCACATGGACTCAGTTCTAGCTCAGATTTCTGGTAATGAAAGTAAGGCAATTCATTATTATTATTTTTTTATTATTAATTTTAGCTTTGCATACATCTCCCCAGGAATCCTGGCTTGTGGGTGCTCAGCGTTTCCCTCCTGGGTAAAAAGAAGGAGAGGCTGGGCTGACTGAGGCCCGGGTGAGCACAGACTGAGACTGGACTGCTGGGGGCCCATTCTGCAAGGGTGATCCCAAGCAGTACTGAAAGGCAGGCAGAAAAACACAGGCCTGACAAGAGTTCTGTGCCAGTGGTTTGAAACCAGGGTAATTTTGTCCCGCTCCTTCCACCCTCCCCTTTCAATTTGGCCATTTCTGGAGACGTTTTTTCTTGTTCCAACTTAGGGGAAAGGAAAAAATGCTGACTGCCATCTAATGAGTAGAGGTCAGAGATGCTGGTAAATATCTATAATGGATGCCCAACACAGACCCCTCTCCCCCTGTAGACCAAAGGATTATGCACTCCAATGCCAGGAGTGCAGAGGCTGAGAACCCCTACCCTACTGTTGCTTGTACTTGAATTCACATCCAGTTTTGTTCCTTGATGGCTTTATGATATTGGGTAAGTTTCTTGAACGTTCTGAGTCTGAGGGTTTCTTTTCTCAAAAATGGAACTAATGTTAAAGAACCTTCTTTGCTGGCCTGTTGTCAAGCCTAGCAGTTGTGTCTCAAAAGCGTTTCTATTTTTTGTTAATCTATTAGAATATTTTAAGTAGAAATGCAAATTGCCATGATTTTAGGAGAAATGATCACCTTTTAGATTTTTAGCTCCAAAGCAAATTTTATTTTCTCTTTATATTAGTGCATAATGAAAGACTACGAAAGATCACTTCTCACTTAAACTAGAAGTGTTTGGCAATTATGGACTTCTCTTTTGGTACAGCTGAGTAATATTAATTCCAAACTGTCACAGCCTGTTCTATTTTGATTTAATACTGGGAAGGATCTCTGATGAATATATACATTTTCCAGCATCTACACAGATCCATTATTGCTAAGTCAGAAATACAGTATACTTGCTCTAACTTAAATAGTAGAAAGACAAAAAACAACAAGACCAGTTCAAAGCAGCCTTCCCATGGGCAGATACATCACTCCTAAGCACCTAAGAAAGTAGGAACAAAAAGAAACACGAAGCACGTTCTGATATTTCCTTTGTGACATTAATGTGATATCAGGCTAAGTATGGGAATCAGAAAACATGACTTCTACATAAAATTTTACATTTATTGGAATAAATAAAACAATTTGGACTTAAAACATGTTTAAACCAATAACTTTCCTGAAGTCATTTAAAATAAGAAGTGTTTTGGTGTCATGTACAGAATTGGTCTGTTACTGTTTTATATCAGAGATGAAAAGCATTATGTGAGGGACCAGCAGTTAGCATAATGACTATGTCACTGGACTCCCATGTAGTTGACCACGGTTCGAGTCCTGGGCCCGGTGGCTTATAAAACTCACACCAGGAATGTGTGTGTGCGTGCCCAAGATCCTGAAAGGAGAATGGAGAAGAAGGGACTGCAATGTGGCCATTACCCCTGGGGGGTGATTTCTTGCTTTCTGTCTCTCTGTCTCTGTCTCTGTCTGTCTGGTGACTGCATGCGCCCATTAGAAAAAAACCTCTTCAAACACACACACACACACACACACACACACACACAATGTGAAATAGCTTAAGTTGACATGTAAAAATTATGATTTCCCAACAGTTAAAACATTTTTTTTTCTAATCGCCTAAGGGCACCTGTGCTCACAGAGAGAGGACAAAGTACCCTCAAATGGGGTGTAGTCATGTAGTCATGCCACTATCTTTTTCCCTCTGTTTCTACATCATTTCGGGATTTTAGGCACGCACACACACCCACACACACACACACACACACACATGCCTAGCATGTTTTTCATGCCACCAGGGCCAGGACTGAAACCACAGTCCATCACGTAGGACCCAGTTCCCTTAACCATTATCAGGTCAGGCTACTAGGCCAGACTTCTCAGTCCTTCTTTAACAGGTTCAAAAGCATCCTCCTTTTGTCATTCTGCAAATATTTCTTGAGTGCCAGCTATGAACTTCCATTGAGACAAGCGTTAGGGATAAAATCATACATGGTTAGAAGACAGTGACGCTTAGCGAGCAGGGACTTAGTACTCTGTAGTCAGAGAGTAGTGGCTTGCCTTCTGGCTAAGCCGTGCTTTTACTGGTGACCTTTTGGCCACCTATCCAACTGCCTGGAGCTTAGTTTCCTCATGTGAAAAATCGGCTGGTCAAATCTTTCTCACCAGCTTGTTGAAAGGCTGCTGGTAAAAAGCACTGAGCTTGGGGCTTGCAGTTTATGAAGAAAAGTGCTCAAAAGTGGTCATATATAATTCCAATGACCATTGTGTTATTTTTATAGTCCAAGAAATGGTCTGGTTTGGGAAAATGGCGGCTATTTTTCTGTACCAATTGTAGAATTTTAAAAGCATTACGACGCAGAGGCGTAATAAACCGTGTTTTTTAGCACAGAGTGTATAACCTTACCAAATGGAGCCAGATGTCACAAAAACAACCCAGGGTTGCTGCTGCTGCTGTTGTTGTTATTTTTCTAAAAGTTCTGATGGCCAAACTGGATGCCTAATCCAATAGCTAGACAAGTTCTTCCAAAACGTATCATTTACATATTTTCCTTAGACATGGGGTAGTGTTAGTGTTAAGAAACAAATTTTCTCTAGTATGCACACACTTACAGAACTGCTTTGTACACAGCCAGCTAATGAGAAAATCTTAAATGGATGTGAAGAAGGAGGACATAAATAACATGGTACAAATCAAAAGAACAGTATTTTTCCACGTAAATAGTATTTATTGGCTTTCTTATCACAAAAGCAATATATGTGTCCTGTGAAAAATGCAGAACAAAGCAAAAATACAAAAATTGCCTCTAATCTCAATGCCCAGAGATAATAATTCTTCTTCTTCTCCTTCTCTTCTTCTTCCTCCCCCTCCTTCTCCTTTTTAAAATTTGCATGTACACATATAGTGGCCCGCTTCAACAAATTCTTCTAGATTCACTTATTACCAAATCGAGATCACAAACAGTTACTGTATTAGTGTCGGGGCCAGGACAGTTTTTCTATGATGGACCATATTGTAAGTGTAAGTATTTTAGAGTTTTGTTGACTACACAGCCTTTGTCACAGCTACTCGGCTTGACTCCTGCAGCATGAGCACAGCTATAGACAACCTAAAAATGAACGGATGTGGCTGGATTCTGCCTACAGTGCCCCAGACTCCTACCTTGGCCTATAGTTTCCTGAGTCCTAGAGAAGAGCATCATCAATTTTTAGAATAGATTTTTTAAGTATACTAGAGTATCATCAATAATTATATCTCATTGTAATAGTTATAAGGGGAAACTTGACTTTGTAATCCTCAATGCGTTGGAGATTTCTTATAGGGTCATCTTGTTGGTGCATATTTTTGGGAATTACATATAAAAAACAACCAGACAGTGAAGAGAAAATGGTTTTTAGGAAGTTAAAAATGCAAGAACTCTGATGCTGCCTATAATTAAGGGTGCGCTTGAGTTCACCACTATCAATTTCTAAATTCCTGATGTGGTCTTAGGAGCGGGATTCTCATATGATGCATGAGAATGTTGCCAGTTGCTTCTGGCATTATATGAATCCAATCCTCTGGTGTAGCTGCTACCAAGATCTAGTTGCTTTCTCAAATAATATCATTTATTACTCTTAATTGTTTTAATGTGGAAAAATATCCCTTGAATCAATTCCTTTGTGTTTAATTTTGTTGACACATAGAGGCATGAGGTATAGGTTATATTCCTTGGGAAGCAAACTTTAGGACAAACATTAGTATGCAGTAAAATTTATTACAGCATACTATGGATGGGAATGATCCAGAACAGAATGGGCAGAGGGAGAAGGTGGGCTGCATTGCAGACTCAAACAAAGGCCTCAGCAGACCTCATGGAAAGTTCTGGAGCTGGGGTAGCTTTCAGCATTGTCCTGAGTTGGAGAGAGGGGTCTAAATTTATACACAAGGGTTGACCAGTTATTGGCTGCAACACTCTTAGAAGGACAAGGCAGCTCTCTCTGACAGAATCTTTTTGCAAAGAGGGTTGACAGGTAAGATTTTGTCTATTGTTAGACCCCAATAGCTGTGAGAGTGCAGTCTTTATTCTGGAAGATGTTTTTGGTGGCATGTTATCGCATCAACCATTTCAGGGGTCAAATCCAGATGAGAAACTAGCCTTACTCAAACTTGACTTACTCTTAGTTTGAGGAATCAGTGCAGTATGTTTTGGAGCAGTGTGAAATATTAAGTCTGACTTAAGTTGTCCTGTTTAATAGTTTTACTCATTCATCCTATGAATATCAATACCTGTAAACCCTTTAGGTAAGGCAGGGGTCCCCAGCTGGCAGCCTATGGCCTGTTAGGAACCAATCTACATAACAGAAGGTGAACAGCAGGTAAGCAGCAAAGGTTCATTTGTATTTATAGCCACTCCCCATTTCTCTCAATACTGCTTTAGCTCCTTCTCCTGTCAGGTTAGCGATGGCATTAGATTCTCGTAGGAACATGAGTCCTATTATGAACTATATATGTGAGGTATCTAGGTTGTACACTCTTTATAAGAACCTAATGTCGGGACCAGCAGTTATCGTAATGGCTATGTCACTGAACTCCCACGTAGTCGAGCGCATTTCGAGTCCCGGACTTGGTGGCTTAAACTCACTCTGGGCATGTGTGCTTGCATGCCCAAGATCCTGAGAGAAGAATGGAGGAGAAGGAATTGCGGTGGGCCATCCTCCCAGGGGGTGACTTTTCACTTTCTGTCTCTCTGTCTCTCTCTGTCTGTCTGGCAAGTGCACATGCCCTATAGCAAAAACCTCTTCAAAAATAAAAAAGAATCTAATGTCTGTTGATCTGAAATGAAGTTGTGTTAGTGATATTATCACTCGGGAGCAGCTGCAAATACTGATTAACAGTCGTAGAAAGGTTTGATTGCACAGGGGCTGTCATAAATCAATTGTTTTCAGACTCACATCAATGCACTATCATTGAGTGACAAGTGGCAATTAAGTTGCATTCCGTGGCAGGCTTTATAGTGGAAAGAGAATCGATGTACTTCAATTGTAGAGCTGCATCTAGTGTCAGGCTTTAAGTCCAAATCCTCCCCATCCCTGTCTCCTGACCCATGGAAAAATTGTCTTCCAAGAAACTGGTCCCTGGTGTCAAAAATGTTAGGATCTGTTGGTGTAAGGCACTGTCAAGTATGTGTCAGTGAGATATAAAAACAAATTCAAGGCATCAGTCTTGCCATTGGCGAGATTATACTAGGATGATGGTGTGACTCTTGGTCCTAAGAAACCAGGGTTCAGTCAGCCCACATGCATGTAGAAGAATTCTCATTTTGTCTCATAAGCTGCTGCCCTTTATGAGTTTATTAATAAATGGCATTATTAATATTCATAGATCAATTTCTGCTGCATAGAAGTCTGGAGTCAGATATTGAATTTAGCTGTGTGGTAAGATTTGGAGATTGGCATCATGGCTGAGACTTATTGTTTCTGGTAGACACCCAGGTATCTGAAATCCCCCGTGTCAGCGAATCCAGCTCTTAGCACCATGATCTGTACCTTTCTTTGGATGTCTTTTTTTCCCTCCCCTGGTGATTGTATATAATTTACCAGCATATTATAATACATTGCAGGTATTACTCAGGGGTTCCATTGAATAAAAATACCATATTAAAAATGTACTTTGGCTCACAAGTGGAATGCAATTTCAGCTCTTTTTCACCTGCAAGTCAAAAATGAGATCCCTGTACAATTAAAAAGTCAAAGTGGGACTTTATACTGGTACTTGGAGGATTGTGGATCAAGTTAAAGACTGTGAAAAAGTATATATGGAATTCAAGTAAGGGCAAAAGAGATCTTATCCAGAATACATAAAATGCCAAAATAACCGCTTCTGTGTGACATATATGAAGGCATAACAATCATGTTGGATTTTGTAGTTTTTAAGAAAGACTAGACATGAAATATAGTTTTCCCTAATGAAGCAATTCTGTTCTAATGACCAACTATTTCATTCACTCATTTATTTATTCATCCTTTCATTCAATACAGGGCTGCTGTGTTGTGCATCTCTAGGCGGCACTATTTATATCACCATCTATGTAGATGGTGCCCTTGGAATTGAGCCTTATCCAACCTGAACAACCAAATATGGATACATTGGCCCTGATTCAACAGTATTTACTGGGTGAGTATGTTTTAGGCACTGTGCTAGGTGTTGACAGTAGAGCAGGGAGCAAGAAAGACTTGGGTCTTGCACTCACGGAGATTTTTTTTTAGGTGCAGTCAGACAAAAAACAATTAAAATAACTAGATAAATATAATTGGAATAAGTGCCACGAAGTATCAGAACAGGACAGTGTAAGGACCTCTCACAGGAGAACCCATCTTCTGGGCTACTAGGGAAGAAATCTGGAGGAAGCAACAATAAATTAAAGCATGAAGAGTGCATATGTTTATATAGGTGACAATTGGGATAG
>NW_006160083.1:245296-246558 GCF_000334495.1 Tupaia belangeri chinensis | reverse complement strand
ATATTTCAGGAAGAAAGAGCAATAAGCAGACCAGGAAGAGTTGGGGCTAGCCAAGGAACTAAGTAGGCCATAGTTGCCGTGTAGAGATGCTAGAAGGAGATGAGCTAGAAGAACACTCAGGGGCCAGATCTTTCAGGGCTTTGGAAAGTGTGTTAAGAATCTTGGTCTTTATCCTAAGAGAAATTGGGAGATACTGGCTGTCCAATGCAGAAGAGTGACCATTAACAAGGTCACGCTAACTGCATTATGGAGAAGGCAATTGACACAGAAAAGAAAGATGTGTGTAGCGATGTGGGGCTGTTTCAGTAGCACAAGTGAGAGCTGGTGGCCTGCTCTAGGGCGATACCAAAGACGAGGGGGAGACATGGATGAATCAATGAGATTTTCAGATGGAAAGTCTTAATCTAATTGCACTCTGCTATTTGCTGGCCAGTACCTCTGAATTACTTTGACTTTTGAATGATCTCAGGCAATATTCATTATCAACTCCTGTGAGTGACTCTGTGAAAGACAGAAGTATTTGATGTTAATGTCAAAGACCACTGAGATCAAGTATTAGGCTTGCGGTTAAATATTCACCTAACTACTAAATAGTTATTTCCCCTTTATATTCCAAAAGTTCATTTGACAACCTCAAATTTAAGTTTGTTTTCTTTTGTTTTGAGAGGTTTTTGCTATAGGGTGCGTGTGCTCACCAGACAGACAGACAGACAGAGACATAGAGACAGAAAGCGAGAAATCACCCACCCCCCCAGGGGGGATGGCCATGCCACAATCCCTTCTCATCCATTCTCCTCTTGGGATCTTGGGCACACATGTACACGCACCCAGAGTGAGTTTAAGCCACCGGGTCCGGGACTTGAACAGCGGTTGACTACATGGGAGTCCAGTGATGTAACCATTATGCCAACTGCTGGTCCCAAATTTAAGTATTTTTAATCTTAAAAAATTCTTTTTTTTCTTTTTCTTTTTTCTTTTTCTTTCTTTCTTTCTTTTCTTTTTTTTTTTTTTTTATTGCAGACAGTATGAGTGTGCACCAGAGAGAGAAAGTATTCCCAATGGGACATAGTCATGGTACAATTCTTTTTCCTTCACTTATTCCCATCAGGATTTTAGGCACACATGCACCCAGCATGTTTTTCACGCCACCAGGGCTGGGATTCAAACCATGGTCAGCCATATGGGATCCACCTCTTAATTCACAGGCTTAATTCACTGCATTATGAGGCCTGTCTGAGAATCTCAAATTTAATCCCTCTTTC
>NW_006160083.1:243099-245286 GCF_000334495.1 Tupaia belangeri chinensis | reverse complement strand
TCCCTTTCATGATATGTAATACCTTAAGGGGACTGTGATAAAGATTCAAGGACATAATACATTTAAAGCACACTGCACAATACCTGCTAAATCATAGTTAATTTTTGCTCTTTTTACTGCGATTTTTCATACCAATATTATGTCAGGGGTTCAGTATAAGAATTAATCGTATCTTTTGCCTCTAAATTGGGTTCCAAAATTTGAAAAACTAGATATAGGCATCAAACTAAGAGATAAAATGTAGGTTTATTGAACAGATTGGCTATTCTGCCTACTTTGGTCAAATCTAGCAACTAGTTCCCAAAACTCAGAGAAACCTGTATAATCTGCACATCATAATTTCGTTCTTGTCTCCTTCAGGACAAAAAGGGTATAAGCAAGGCCCTATTTGAAAAAATAATACTATCATCTATGTAGCTCATTAAAAATATTGTTTTGAGGTCTGGAAGTTCAAAACTGCCACATGTCCAGTCACAGTGGCACAGTAGGAACACGATGCTCTGTGAGACCGAAGCCACCAAAGCCCCCTGGGAAGGTCCCAGGTTCACGTTTCAAGGTAACCCTGTACAGACTAGGCTCACCACAATCCTGGCGGACTGAGGCAAGGGAAAGATCACAGAGTAAAGACACTGTTGGAAGTGCCTTTCTCTCTTTTTCTCATGAAAGAAATATATGAATAAACTTTAAAAGGGAGAAAGAAAGAAGGAAAGAAAGAACTGCTGCAATTCTAGATTGAGTGGTTCACTCATGTTTTCATTTTTACTTCAAAAGTGAAATGCCCTCATTACTAATTATCCTTCTAATTGTGAGTTAACAGAGGGGAAAGTTGGCCTGTGGGGATTACTTGAGAAGCTATTTTACAACAGACTGTGTAGGTTGTTCAAATATGAATGAAACTGCCCCGACGTGTGTAGTAATATAAATAATATCTACCAAACTAGTCATTCATCAAAATTAAATTGATAAAAGACCCCATGAGACTTGGGTATTGTAGTCTCCACTCCTGAAATTACAGTTTTTCTAATAGCTCACAGAGCTTCCAGGCCAGCATCATCCTCCTTACCTGAGCTCTCCTTACTTCAGCCTCCAAAATGAACCTTCATTGTTTAAACTCAAGCTACCAGCCAAGAAAATAGCAATGAGGCTCCATGTTTTTAAAAGATCAAAAGAAAAAAGTAAAGAAAACAGAAGAGGCATTTTATTTGTTTCACACAAAGATGAAAACTGGTTGTGCCCAATGGCTCCATCCACCACTACGTGCCTGTGACTCTGATTGGCTCGGCTACACCTATTTGTTCATTTGCTTAATGGTCCTTTAAGAGGTCTTTTCAACTACATAGTCACACAAGACAAAAGAGGACAAGCAATCTATTCCCCCAAAGATTGCATTTTTAAAAGACATTTTGCATACTCCATTTCACAAAGAAACAATGATTGTAAGAGCTCTGGGATATTAATTTTTCACAAGCAAAATATTCATCTTTAATGCACATGGCCACAGGTTTAAAAATAATGTTAAGCTTGTGTATGTTGGCCAGAGTAATGCTATTCGAGACTTCCTCCTAGTTTCCTATTGCAAAAGACTCTTATCCCACTGTGTTTTGTGTTTTCCTTTGCATTTCAAAGCCCTGAAATCAAATGCAATTGAGGTTGCATTTTGGATTTTAGGGGCCATGTGTGTGAATTTACATGCATTTATGTACCTAATAAATGGTGGCACCATTTTTCCAAAGTAAATCAGCAACAGCGTGCAAATTACTTGATTGACCTTTTATTTTAGGCCAGAAGTTGGTAAAGACCATCATAATGCCTCAGAAAAAGATCAGGCCACCTGAGTGACCTCAATAGATATGGCTGTCCCATCCCTCCAAGAGCCTCTATTGCAGTTAACAATTAAAATAGCTGGGTTAAACAGCATCCAGTTCTAGTGAAGGTACATGCAGCTTGCCTCTTATTTGGGAGAGAAAACCCAAATGAGTCTGAGTCTTAGGATGATGCATCCTTGGAAAGGTTCACTTCATAACTGACCTTTCTTGAGTAGAAAAGTGAAATATCTTGGACTGAACACAGTAAGGCAGCAGCCTTAGCAAAATAGCATTCATGTATATGAACACACAGAGAATGAAGAGGCCACGTAGAACAGAATGCTGAGACACAAAAAAGTCACAGCCATAGAAATGGAGCAGG
>NW_006160083.1:235760-242944 GCF_000334495.1 Tupaia belangeri chinensis | reverse complement strand
ATTTGTGTATGTGTTTCATAAAGTACATATTTTCTTAGGCCAATAACATATCTTTTTACATAATGTCAAATGTATGATACCACTTAAACCTCTTTTTGCTCCATATCTAAAGCTACAGGAAGTCCAGCAGCCATGTACTGTGCTTTTATTAGGTTGAGTATATCCAGATGATTTTAATAAAGTTTTAAAAGGACATTAGTTTCCTGCTATTTCAATGAAAACCATTTGCAAGATGAATTTAAAGCAATACATTTATTTCTTGTCAACACATGCCCTCTGTATGCAAATACTCCACTCTTATAATAGCCAACAAAACAACACACAATCATCTACATGATCGGATAGATGCCAGTCCTGGGTGTGTTGTTTTGTTGGCTATTATAAGAGAGTGTCATTGCGGTACATGTTCAAGGATGTGAAACGTCACTGCTGTAAATGTTTATGGATGAAGAAATGGTGGATGCCATGGTCTACTGCTCAGATTGCCCTGTGAGGATTGACATTTTCATTACCCCAACTGCTGATAGCCCAGAATCTTGGCTACTCGGGCCCCTCTCTGGCACTGTCCTCATCTGAATTTGCCCTGTCCTAGGCCATGCCCACTCTCTAGGGATAGTTTATAATTTAGTGACTGGTCAACAAGTACATGTGAGCAGGCGTCAGGGCAAGGCATGTGAGGACCTGGTCCCCTGACATCAGGGGACCTGAGTGGCCATCCTGGCTCTACACTTCCCCTTGGGAGCAACTAATGTCTTTGTTGTAGCTACATAACAGTTCAGCCTCTGCTGCCTGATTCTACTTCTCTAATCTCTTGTCAGTTGCCATCTTTAGAAAACCCTTCCCCACCTTCTCTCTCATGTGACTCTCCTCCTCAGGGCTAATTTCCCAGGAAACTCAACCTCAGATAGTGATGAATATTTCTTCCCAATGTTTTTCACATTGACTTTATTTTTAGGTTTTAATTCTGAAATATGCAAACATACACAAAAGTCAAAAATATAATTTATCAACCTTATCAACATCTTGTCATTCTTATTTCATATAACCCTTTTTTAAAAACTGCATTCATTGGGACAAGCAGGTGGCATGGCGTTTGGGGCGCTGACTGACACATGACTGACTTTGGTTTAAGTCGTAGACCTGGCAGCTTGCTTTCTTGCTCGCTTTCTCTCCGGTGAGTGCATGTGCCCTATAGCAAGTCAAAAAGTAATAATAAAAAATGAACAATTCTTTTTTAACAACTGCATTCATTTAAAGTAAATCATTTCAATCATAAATACTTCAGTGTGTAACTAACATATAAAGATTTTTTAAAAATTAATAAACACAATAATATTATGACATACAAATTTAACCATCCCTAACATCATCCTACTGTATTCTGAACATGTCTACCAAAAATTCATGTGTAGAGCCACTTTAATAAGATTGAAGGTATGAGGCTGATTCAATTACTGTGCAGAATGGGGGGGAGAGGGACATTTAGGAAGAGATTATTGATCAGTAATTAGGGTCCTCATGCTTGAGCCCTGGTACATTTCTAAGGAAAGGAAACAAGATGGATTGAGGCCTACATGCATACAGGGTTCTGTTCTACTCAAACTGCCCTCTGCTGTTAGGTGATACCTTTGAACTTTCTCACCACTAGAATCATGAGTCAAATAGACCTCTATTCTTATACATTACCCAGTCTCAGGTATTTGTTAGCAATGCAATAGATTAAGATACATCCAGTATCCAATCTGTGTTCAATATTTTTAGTTGCTCCCCCAATATATTTTTTTCACATTAGATATTGATTTGTAAATTTTTGCTTCCATTTACAGGACTCACTTTCTGGTGGTAATTATGACCTTCTATCTGTCCTCCTATCTCCATTCTTACCTCCTCCTTAGGATACCTTAAGGTCCAACCTGTTGTTACTACTTCCCACCACAAAAATCTTTAGTCTCTACCCACAGTACTGCTTCTCAAAGTATAGGCTATGGAACACTAGTCTTTCAGTTGCTTTTTAAGACAGTAAAAAAATATATATAATAAAATGGATATTCTTTGATCAAATAAATCTGGGAAATATTGTGTTTTATCTTCCTTGTGGATGTTCATAATGTACATAAACCTATTCAAGGTTCTGAGCCATTCCCGAGTAGAGACCGCACAGAACTTTTTAAATCCAGTATTTTCCTAACTTGTATGGCTATTCAATATTGCATTTCACACACATTAACATCCAAAAATCCTTTGCTCTGTGGAGTACCCTTTGCAATCACTGGCTTCCTAGAATAGCATTTGGAGCCTCTGTAGACTGATCCAATCTTATTCCTTGCTATATTCTCCAAGTCCAAGGTCTAGAATTTTCCTTTCACTTCTTTTCTTCTGCCCACAGGTTCCCTCTGCCCTAGATGATTTTGTTGTTGTTGTTATTAAATCCCTTTGTTGAAATCCCACATTATCCAGGAAAGTTTACACAAATCACCCAGCCAGAATTCCTCTTTTCTTTCTCTGAATTCCCAAAGAACCTGTGCAATGAATGACAGTAACAGATTCAGACTTCAGGCTCTGTTTTACAGGTTACCACTAATAGGACTCTCACATCTGCAAAAGGGGAATAGTGTGGACTTACCCCACAGGGTTGTTTTATGGGTTAAACAATAAAATGATTGTGGGTGCTATTAAAACTAAACTCTTGATATTAAAGATTATGTAGAATTCATCTCTTTACTTTCCAAGGATGAGTCCAACTCGGTCCAGAATACAATAGATCTGGATTATGTTTGTTAGACTGTTATACCAGGCTATAGACAGAGATTCTGGGACATTGCCTTTACAAGATAGTGATGGGACAAACTCTCTGTGCCTTTGCGAGGGAATTCTGTTTTATGGTGTGATAATACATTCTAATTGTGCCCTTATATATTAGATGGGCTCTAGAGAGTCATGAACACTATTTGGATCTCAGTTTCTAGATTTGTAAAATTTAAGACAATAGGCTAAATCCATGGCTCTCAAAAAATGTTAAATATCCAAGAATCTTTAAAAATTAGTTTCTCTATTATTTGATATTTTTAAAAGCAAATAGCAAAACTGAAGTAATAATCCAATGATCTTCCTATTTTTTCTAATCAAACTTATTAAAAAAAAACTAGATTGTTTTTACTGGCTTGCTCAGTCTTATTACATCTAATTGGGTACCTTTCTTTTGTATTTTCTAGAAAATTAAACCACAGTATTCATTCTTATGACTTTCAGTAATTCCTGATATATAAGGAACATAAGTTGGTAACCACTTAATAATCTATATGGTCCATTTTTTAAAAAAAATTCTATGATGCTCTGAGATAAATCAGACTGCTCAAGACTTAGTTCTACTGAGTCGTCAGAAAAGTCGTGACGTATTTTTGCACACACATAGATTATATATATGTGTGTGTGTCATGACTTTTCCAATGACCCAATAGCATGGATTAGTCACCTTTTGGTATGTGTTTATGTAGCTTCTTGTTGTTGTTGTAAAGGGACCAAAGATATGGCACCCAACCTAGAGGGGCAGGGCAGGCCTCTCAATCTGAGAGATGTATTGGCGTCTTCCAGACAAATGAGACAGTGATAGTGGGATAGGAACAGTGATCAGTACAAAGGCTTTAATACAGCAGAGATTAAAGACAATGTGGTACTTTGGGCAACTCCATGCATGCATGTGAGTGTGTGTGTGTGTGATAATAAGAAGGGCAAAGACAGGGTTTCTATCAAGAGTTAAGGTTGGAGTAGCTGAGTGGTGATTTGAACCTATGAGTCCTGTAACCCACATTAAGGCATTTATCCTAAGGGCAATGAAAGATCATTGAAGAATTTTAAGTTAAAGAAACACATGATGCATTTTGCACACTGAAAACGTCTCTTCTGAAACTCGGTGGAAAATGACTTGGCTGGAGACTAGTGAGGTGAAATTAAGCCCTGGACCAATCAATGCTACTCACTATTACTGAAAATTATGCCCCAAATCAGTATGTGTATGTATGTATGTATGTGTGTATACACACACACACCTCTCTCAATAAGGTCATGAAATCAATGTAATGAGTCATGGCCAGTATTTAAAAAACAAGTAAAAAGAGTATAAAGGAATAAAGACTATTAAAGCACATTGAATATATGAGGGGACTTCAAAAAGTTCACAGAAAAATGGAAGTATGATTTTATTTTGGTGCAAAATAATTTTGAAATCCATGTGTTAAGTTTTCATAATTCAAATTTCTTGTGAACTCTTTGAAAAGCCTTCTTATAAGAGTTTTTGGTACATGAAACTTACATAGAGTGTAACATGAGTCTATGAGTTTCTGTGTGTATTTGTATTAGGTAACAATATAAAATGTATTTCTATGTGTTAAGGTAAAAAAGTTTGCCCAATATGACTCCAGACCTCAGGAAGCCTTCTTACAAATGCAGCTCTGTGAGAATGAGGTGGTAGACCTCGATAGCATAGCACAACTCCATGTCTCACACTTAAAGTGGAGCAAGCTGAAAAGAGCAGGTCCTATGGCTGTTAGGTAAGAATCCACTGAGTTCATATTAAAGGAAGAACTGGCCTGAAAAGACCCAGAAATGGAGCGCATCAGAAAGATGCACTGGTTAATGTATTTCCTATTCACCAGTGGCAGTTCTAGGCCATCTCTATGTGTTAGATATTTGTGGTCTCCTCAACTTCCTGTGGTTCAGTCACTTTTTTTGCTTGGCTTTAACATGGGAGAGTCTGAACCAGCCATCTGTGCAAAGAACTTCAAAGATGTGTTTTGGTTTACATTCTGTTACAATGAAGTCAATGCAAATTGTTTTTATGTTCTTTTCTTAAAAAACAAAACAAAACAAAACAAAAAACAAACTTATTTTACTTGTTTTCGAAAGGGGCACAATAAGGGGCGTGAACAAGTACAGGCCATGTCTTATAATATGGGGTTGGTCTGACTTTAAAAAAAATAGAGTCCAACAGATGTTAGTTTTGATTCATTGTGTTCTGTAGAAATCCACATTTTACTATTTCACATTCTATGTGGGTGAGATATGTCTTAGTAGAGGAAAATGCTTAATTTTCATTTAGATATATTCACTTTAACAGTAGCAACTTGCCATACTTTGCCTTTTTCCTCCTTATTTTTGAGAAATAGCACAAACACATCCTTGAACTTGAAGTTGACCTGAACTTTACTTAATATGTTTTCAAAGGCCAAATGAAAGGCATTATTTCTCATGGAGGTGAGGGTTCTCAGCTAGGTTAGAGTGAGTGAGAAGCCTTGAAGTGATTGTAATCCAGTTCCTACTAATTTTACAAATGAGGCTGTTGAGTTTCAGAGAAATGACATGACTTGTCCAAGGATATGAACTCCTTGGTAGTGGAGTTGGCTAGCAGCAAGCTCAAGAGGACAAGACACGATTTTTTCCATTTGGCTTCACTGCCTCTTCAAATGCTTGGCAATAGCTCCTCTGAGTCAGCAATTTCATGGAAAGCAGTGGCCACACAAATCAGATGAAAGTCAGTATACATTTGTTTTTTTGTTTAAGAGAGAGATTTTTGCAATTGGTCATGTGTGTTCACCGAAGAGAGAGAGAGAGAGAAAGAAAGGGAGAAATCTCCCCCCCCTCCCCCGAGGGGGATGGCCACACCACAGTCCCTCTCCATTCTCTTCTTGGGATTTTGGGCATGCACACACATACACGCCTAGCACGAGTTTTAAGCCACCAGGTCTGGGACTCTAACTGTGATCAACTAGGTGGGAGTCCAGTGATGTAAACATTGTGCCATCTGCTGGTTCCAGTATACATTTGTTACTGGCAAGAACATTTCAAAAGTAATTGATGTTGTTGAATTTGTCCTTTTATTTATAGCTAAGTTCATTATCAAGTAAGATTCTCCAGAGAAAATTAGTAGTTTATTTAGGATATTTATTGCAACAGATAAGATGGAAGGAAAAGTTTCTGTTCATTTCTGATTGGATATATAGAATATTTCCCCCCTAGAATTATGATTGCTGAAACCTAAATTGTGTTTAGGAATTATCCAAATCACATACTAGAGTTGAAATACAAGAAGGAAAACTTCTAATAATTAAGACCAGGGTTTCTCAAATTTGGCACTATGGACATTTTGGGGCAGATGGTTCTTTGTTATGCTAGGCTTTTTTTCTTTTCTTTTTCTTGTTTTTTTTTTTTTTTTTTTTTTTTTTTTTTTCTCAGCTAGGTTAGAGTGAGTGAGAAGCCTTGAAGTGATTGTAATCCAGTTCCTACTAATTTTACAAATGAGGCTGTTGAGTTTCAGAGAAATGACATGACTTGTCCAAGGATATGAACTCCTTGGTAGTGGAGTTGGCTAGCAGCAAGCTCAAGAGGACAAGACACGATTTTTTCCATTTGGCTTCACTGCCTCTTCAAATGCTTGGCAATAGCTCCTCTGAGTCAGCAATTTCATGGAAAGCAGTGGCCACACAAATCAGATGAAAGTCAGTATACATTTGTTTTTTTGTTTAAGAGAGAGATTTTTGCAATTGGTCATGTGTGTTCACCGAAGAGAGAGAGAGAGAGAAAGAAAGGGAGAAATCTCCCCCCCCTCCCCCGAGGGGGATGGCCACACCACAGTCCCTCTCCATTCTCTTCTTGGGATTTTGGGCATGCACACACATACACGCCTAGCACGAGTTTTAAGCCACCAGGTCTGGGACTCTAACTGTGATCAACTAGGTGGGAGTCCAGTGATGTAAACATTGTGCCATCTGCTGGTTCCAGTATACATTTGTTACTGGCAAGAACATTTCAAAAGTAATTGATGTTGTTGAATTTGTCCTTTTATTTATAGCTAAGTTCATTATCAAGTAAGATTCTCCAGAGAAAATTAGTAGTTTATTTAGGATATTTATTGCAACAGATAAGATGGAAGGAAAAGTTTCTGTTCATTTCTGATTGGATATATAGAATATTTCCCCCCTAGAATTATGATTGCTGAAACCTAAATTGTGTTTAGGAATTATCCAAATCACATACTAGAGTTGAAATACAAGAAGGAAAACTTCTAATAATTAAGACCAGGGTTTCTCAAATTTGGCACTATGGACATTTTGGGGCAGATGGTTCTTTGTTATGCTAGGCTTTTTTTCTTTTCTTTTTCTTGTTTTTTTTTTTTTTTTTTTTTTTTTTTT
>NW_006160083.1:234736-235582 GCF_000334495.1 Tupaia belangeri chinensis | reverse complement strand
CGTCGCCAGCCTCTTCCTATCAGGTGCCAGTAACACACTCTGAGTTGTGACAACCCAAATTGTCACTAGGTAAATGTCTCCTAGAGGACTGAAATAGCCCCCAGTTGACAATCACTAATTTAGGTAAGCCTGAATGTTTAAAATTTAAGGGGACAGTTCCTTTATTAAGGGGTGAGTGGTATTATTCTTTCTAGTTTTAAGTGCAATAAACACTTACATTTATAAAATACAGAAACATATGTTACACAAATAATCCAGGTTGCCTCATGGTCAGTGTCAGTATGTTGTCACAGTCAATAAAGGCACAAGTCTGACATCCACAATCAACGAAAACGAATTCAAGTCTCTACCAAAACCTTCCTTAGAGATGTGGGGACAGGAAATACCATTTAAGATCACTGAAATGCCCTCAAATCCCTCCCCATCCATCTACTCATTTGTCTCATCACAGTAGTTGTTCTTTCAGTCCCTTCTTCCTCCAACTTGACCTCAAACTCCAGCCCCTGCTGGCTTTTTTGTCTCCGCTTCCTGGCCATGCTATATGTCTATCCACCCACCTTGTCCATAAATGGTTCTTTGGACTTTCCAGTCTAGAACTGTGTAATCACTTTCCATGTGGCTGCCTTACCCATCACCTAAATCTAGACCACAAAAGTCCTGGAATCCAGAAAAATTCTCAATCTTCCTAGGAGTGTTCTGACATTAGGGAAGGTTATAAACCCCTAAGTAAGACTAATTTTATCCCTGCCATACTATAAAGAAAGTTGAGGATAGGGCAATTTACTACTCATAATTCACTACTCCACAGTTCACAATCTGCTAAATAATTTGACACAAGAAGCTGTA
>NW_006160083.1:188598-234724 GCF_000334495.1 Tupaia belangeri chinensis | reverse complement strand
TCAAGGTGAAAATAGGTAGTTTGTATTCCTAGAAGTGGTGGGAAAATAAGATGACCTTTGCTTCCACATCCTGTTTTCCCATTGAACTATGGGGCTGACTTTAGGATGGTTCAATTTAATGGGATCATAATCATTTATGATACATTTACGGTACACCACAGTGTAAGCATTTTGCAAGAATGTCATACCTAACCTCAGTACGCCTAGTGACACAGGTGTTATTAGCAGTTCCAATTGACAGAAGAGGACATGGAGCCGTGAGGGTGTTACATAAGCAGCCCAAAACCACATAGCTATTACTTTTTCACTTGTAAGTGCAGGAAGAATTACCATATTCAAGGATCTCTGGCCTCACCTCTTCTTTTGCCATGTCTCTATCTGAACACCTGGTGTGGGGCCTGTCCTGGTGCTCAATCCTGAGGACCACCTGGGGTGGGGCCTAGTGGTTAAGAGAAGCTGGAACCCACATAATAGACTGGTTTGAGTCCTGGCCCTGGCAGCTTGAAAAACACACTGAGTATGTATGCATGTGTGCCCCAAATCCCATCAGGAAGTAGAGTTGGAAGAGAAGGGATTGTAATGTAACCATACCCTATTTGGGGGGGGAAGGGTACTTGCTCCCTCTCCTCTCTCTGTCTCTGGTAAGTGCACATGCCCTCTTGGCAAAAAAAATAAAAAAATAAAATAATAACAACAAAACAACTGGTGTGGCCAGATAAGGAGCATCCTGTTGCTATTTCCACATATCTTTCAACAAATGTGCACACATAGGTGGGAGAGGAAGTCAGAGGAGCAATCGGAGACCTGTTGCCTCTGACTTATATTGCAAGATTCTATCTAAATATTCCTCCCATTGCAGGCAGTCATGCCTTCCATAGTCTGGAAGTGTTTCCAGGCCTCACTACTCACAGTGTAGTCCATCTACAGTCTGACATCATTAATGCTACCTGGAAACCTGTGAGAAAGGCAGAACTTCAGGCTGTATCCCAGACCTCCCCATATACTTTAAATTCAGTGATATCCAGATGTTGGAAACTGGTCCCAATAAGGACTATATTTCGGTGGTCCTCAGACTTGAGCATAGATCAAAATCACTTGTAAAAGCAGGTTGATGAGCTTCCTTTCCCCTCTAGGGTTTTGGATTCTGTAAGTCTGGGTGGTACCCAATAATTTGCACTTCTGACAAGTTCCCAGGTGATCTGGGACCAGAATTTGTGAACCATTGTTCCAGTGAAATAAATTGAAGAACTCCTACCTAAATGTTAAACCAAGACAAACCAGTTAACATTTCTTTTTGTTTGTTTGTTTTTTAATTTGTTCAGAGGGCAGGAGCACTTGCCAGAGAACGACAGAAAAGAGAAGGGAAAACAATCCCCACCAATGGGATGTGGTCACTGTATAAACCCCTCTTCTGTTTCTCCAGCATATTAGAATTCGGGCATGCCCCACTTACTCTTCCAGCTGTGAGGGCCTGGGATTTGAACTGTGGTATGCCATGTTGGATCCAGCCCCACAGCCACCACATGGATGCTCACATACCAGCTGAATTATTAATAGGTCTTTGCAGAGTATTTAATATGTTCATGTTCAGTTTCTCAAAGTCTTTGACCCACTGAAACCGTTTTCTTTGGGAAAATATCAGTATAGATTTAAGTGTTTTACAAAATGAACTTTCTGGAGTATTGACCTCCAAACAATAGACTCTGGCAAGTTTGACTTTAAAAAAAAAAAAAAAAAAAGGCTTAAGTAATACAATGACTTCTTTGGTTGGTGGGAGAGAGTCTTGGTTTGGTGTCTTGTCAGCACAGCTGTTGTGTCTTTTAGCAAACGAATCACACATTTCTCTAAGGGATTTGTACAGATTGAAAATAAATTTTAAATTATTAAGATTCACAGAACCTGGACCAGGAATTTCAAAGGGACAAAAAATATATCTGCAACGACATTTCAATTGCCATTTCATTCCTGTATTGAAATACAAGCCAAGAATAAAACATTGATTAAATAGAGAGCACTGACATTTTACTCCTGTGGTGCTGGAGACCAGCCTAGACAAAGAGCCGGTTAAATTCGAAAGACAAAGGGTCCTTTTGTGAGGCAGTAAGTTCATCTGGGAGAAATATTAAGTGAAGTCTCAAAGGATAGAGTTCTCCAAAGTCTTTACCTACAACACTCATTGAAAGGCAATGGATAAAATCACGCTGAAAATATATGGGGGAAGGTGAGGGAAGAAATTTATTAAAGGATAGAATGAGGAACCACATAAAACTCAACTTCTGTCTCTAGTGAGGGAGATTTACACTAGGAAATGAAAAATCAAAATGCCCAATGAGATATGAGAAAGAAAATAACATTCTTTCAAGCAAACAACACAGGAAATGTCTGCTGTATCTCATTTTCTATGGATAGGAGAAATGGCCATCAAGATGGATATTATCTCTACCCTCAAAGATCACAGACTCTAATAAGGAATAAATCAGTAAGTATTATGTCTGAAGATAATAAGAAAAAGAGATGGAGAATAACAAGGTTTGGGTAGATTTGCTTTAGAAAGTGTGCTCAGAGAAAGCCACTCATGATTAATTCGGACTAACAAAGAAGATAAAAGAAAAGTAAACTATGTGAATGTTTGGTGTAGGAAAGTTGCAGAAATCCAGAACAGTATGAGAAAAGGGCTGCAATCAGTAATGAAAGTGGGCAATTTCCAGGATTCAACGATCATATTTACTGAACACTTGCTTTGCACAAGTGACTGTGTGCTGAGTCATAAGTGTAAGTGTGAGAGCGTGTGCCTGTGAATGTGCCAGCATGAAATGGGGAGGCAGCAGGTAGAGTGGTGGTTAAGGCACTGGATCCCACATGACTGACTCTGCGGTTCAAATCCCAGACCTGGAAGCTTGAAAAACATGCTGGGCACATGTGCTTGTGTGCCCAAAATCCCAAGAGAAGAATGGTGGAGAAGGTATCGCAGTGTGGCCATTCCACTGAGGGGTCATTTCTCACTTTTCCTCTCTTTTTATCTCTCTGTCTATCTCTCTCTGGCAAGCACATGTGCTCTATGGCAAAAATCAGAAAAAGAGAGAGAGAAAGAAAGAGGGGGAGGGAAGGGAAGAAAAGAGAAAAGAAGGAAGGAAGGTAGGTAGATTGGGGTGGGGAGCTATGGTGCTCAAGGACAGATTAAAATTGGCCTTCTATTTTGAGCCATTTTCTATAATTTATTCACTCAGCTCTCAAATGTCACACAATAGTTTCTGCCATGCTAACACAGAAAAAATAATTTGGCTGTATTCAGTTCTACAAAGAGAGTCATGTGCGGTGCTACTAACTACTGTTTTTCCTAAAGGATTTTTTATAGTCCCTGCCTGGGTTTAAGATCTATTCCTTGACATTCATGCTAAATTCGATTTTGCCCAAACAACTTGAACAATCTGAAGTTGCTTGACAACTTTAAATCCTTAATGAAGCTTGTCACATCTCTTTATAGTGGTGCTGCAATGAGAGATGAAAGAAGCTTTGAACCATAATGGGGAATCCTGAGTCTATTATGGCCCAAATAATTCTTCCTATTTTTTAAAATTTTGCCAGAGGACACGTGTGCTTGCCAGAGAGAGACAGAGCACGCACACACGTGCACACACACATCATGGGAGATGGTCATGCTCCAGCCCCTTCCCTATTTCCCCCTCTTTGCAGGATTTTGGGCATGTATGCCTATACACCCAGCCTCTTTTTTAAGCCACTGGGTACAAGACTTGAATCATGCTGATCAGTTGCCTTAACCACCAAGCTACTAGGGACCCTAATTCTTCTTCTTATGTATTATTGCAAAGAAGTTTCAAATGAATGAGTATTTCAGCTAGCTTTTATATACAGAGAGATGAATGGCTGACATATTTATTGAGTTACAGATAAAGATTTCTTAACATGACTTAAAAAAAAAGAATGCAGAAGATATATCTAAAAGTCATTTGAGGGAAGAACATTTTAGAAAGTGACTACAGAGAAAAAGATTATTTTTATATTGTTTATTATAACTAAAATGAAAATATGAAGCATGCAGAGTGATCTCAAAAGCTTAGGGTTAATAATCAAGTTGTTTTCTGTGAGCCAGACAGGACATTCCTTCCTGAAAGACAAAGAGGGCTGGCCAGTGTTGGTAGAGAGAACGCATTCATCTTTTCTCCTGTGTTTTCCAACATTATGAATCTCAGCACTTGCCTTCTAAGAAGTTCAAGTCCCTGAAATTGAAATCTCTCACTGTCATAGCAAAGCAGCGGCCATGTAATTGCTTCATCACTCAGAAGTCCCAAATACTGTATTTGCTTTGTGCTTTTAAGTGGCATCGAGTTAATCAAGGCCTGGCTGAGATCATTCAAAGAGAAGGCAAAAAAAAATCTGCTTTTCTTTTCCTTTCTGCAAGATGGCCTGATTGTGTAATCATACCCACCAGAATCTGGCTTGTGTTGTTGGAGGAATTATCTCCTCATTAAAAACAAATCTTAATAGGCCTAATTTGAGGGCTGCTTTTGTCTGTAACTTGATCAAGAGGGTAATAACTGTGAGCCATGCTAAACAGAGAGAGAGTAAAAGAAAGTCAGAGACATTCAACAGTGTAGATTACAGTCACATTTGAGTGCTTTTGATATGCAAATGAAGCACACAGGGCGACAAAATAAAAATATAAATGGGCCTGCTTTTACTTCCTTTCTCTACTCCCTCTGCAGGACATGCAGGAAAACCTAAGTCTCCTTGAAAGGATTCCATTTGAGAAAAAGCTCTCAAACTGATCTTTTTAGGGCCTCAGTTTCCTTAGTTGTAAAAAGGAGATAATAATGCCTATAATTATTATAAGAGAATAATTGTAAGAATTAAATGAGTTAGTATATGTAAAGCAGTTAGAACAGTGTCTCTGATTACTAATTGAAGAAAGCACTTAGCATGAGTTTTAGCTTCCATTATTGTTTTTGTTATGACATTGGCATTTGCTCCCTATACTATATGATCAAGGAAACCCATCAGAGATACCGAATTTGGGAATGAGAAAAAAACCTTAGGGGACTGCTTCCAGACTTGGATGGATATTCCATGAATATTCACTGTATTGAAGATTATGGTTGTTTAAAAAAAAAAAAGGTGACTTTTGAGAAATACTAAATTAAATAAAAATCAAAGCTGTTTTTACTATGGGCTCTTGCAGAGTGTGGGGGAGAAAAGTAACAACTTTTCCTCTCTGATCAGAAAGTTCATGCTTGAGACCCCATCATAAAAGACAGATCAACAAGTGAAAAGCATACTCATTTGTTTAACGTCAATTTTATGTGACTTGAAAGCCTTCCGAAATGAAGATCCAAAGAAAGAGGATTTTATTTATGTGTATTTCTTGTAATGGCCAGAGAGTGCATGCATTCACCAGAAACAAAGAGAGCAAGAGTGGGGGAAGCACCCTCCAATGGGGTGTGGTCACCCTGCAACCCCTTCTCCTCCCTCTCTCCCTCCTATCAGGATTTGGGGCCTGCGCACATGTGCCTGATTTATTTTTCAAGCCACGAGGGCAGGGATTTGAAGTGTGGTCAGCTATGTGGGATCTGACTCCCTTAACTCCTAGGTATGGGAACAGCCCAGAAAACTACTTTGAAGAACATTCCTACAAAAGTATGAGCAATATGATCAGAAGATAAAAGAATATAATGGGGATAATATGTAATAAACTGGAGATGGGAGGGGCAGTAAGGCCTACTTATTTAGACTCCTCTTGGCATCCCTGAGTGATATTTTCCCCTTCATGTAGAGGGTGGGCCACCTGTGAGAGTTACATCAGGGAAGAAGGAAAGGAAATCAGAGAATGACCTTCCTAGGATTTTATCCTGCTCCAGGAAAGAAGGGGTAGGGAGAATTCTAGTTTCTGTGGCCCACTTCAGGAGGGCATGACCAGAAAGGGTCAGAGAGAATTTTCTGCAATTTTACCATTTTCTCAGCTTAAAGTACTCAGTATCTAAAGTGCTATATTATGGGGTATCATGTTCTGACCCCATCAAGAGCCTTTAATAAGCTAGTAATGTGAATCCCAAAGAGGGTGATATTCTATTCAGTCTTTTCTAGATTTATTTGACCACAGAACTCATCTGTCATAAAATGCTCTGTAATCCCTCAGGGACATTAATCCTTGAAGAAAATCACAGATGAGAATTGAATGATGCTCAAAGACGAAAATGACTTCTAGGTCCTTAGCTAGTTAAGGACATGATCCAGAATAAGTCTAGATGTCCTTGCCTCTCCAAGATGATTTGCATGAAGCCTATCTGTGCTCTGTCCTGGATTTCCCCAGGAAAAAACCTTGGGTGCAATGAGGAGTAAGCCCTGCTGGTTAAAAACATAGTCCCTAAAGACATGGAGAACTTGTGTAGGTGCTCACTTTTCACAGTATGATCTTGTGCAAGTAATTTTCACTTTCCTGGGACTCATTTTCCCATTGCCTTGTGAGACTGGTGAGAATTAAAATGACATAATGCATGTGAAGAACATACATTAAGTATAAACACTTTATTAATGTTCTTGGTACACGGTAAGTGCTTAAAATCTATTATCAATGATTGACAAATGGTTTTCTTTTTTTTTTTTTCAGGGTTTTTATTTGGGGGGGGGGTCATAGGGCACATGCACTCACCAGAGAGAGAGGGAAAGTAAGAAATCACTCTCCTACCTCAGGTGGAAGGGCCACATTGCAATCCCTTCTCCTCCATGGTCCTTTCGGGAATTGGCGCATGCTCGCACATACACCCAGCCTGTTTTTCAGGCCACTGGGTCCAGGACTTGAACTGTGGAACCAGTCATGTGGGATCCAGTGCCTTAACCACCACACCAGATGCTGGCCTGAAAAATGGTCTTTTAAAAGGGTGGTAGATCTCATCATGTGAAGTGAAACTGAATGACAACTGTATATTTGCTTACAGCTTTCTTTTAAAGTTTGTCCATGAAGGCTGCTCGAGAATGCTCTACTGTGAGTAACACGAGGCAGCTCTGCACTACTGAACCAGCCCTGAGACAAATTGCATCTCCTCCTTTATATCTGTGTAGCCAAGAAGGAAAGACTGCTAACACTGTCAGGGTAGAAGATTTTGGCCTAGAATCAGAGGCCTTTGGATGCTAGTTAAGGAAGTGCTCAGGTAGGAAGAAGCAAAAGGGCCTCTCTAAACCAATGCTTCTTGATCAGGCTGGGAGTACTACAACAGGCATAGGTCGAGGCCCACCTGCTCACCTTTCTGTGGCCAGGTCACAATGAGATAGGTACAGACATTGCAGTTCAGCTTTGGAAACTTTCACAGGAACTGTAGACTAATTTTAAGTCTGCTGAATCCAAACAATAGTTGTCAAAATAAGCTTATATTTGTATAACGCCTTTACATTTTTTTGGTTTTCTTTCTTTTCTATTCCTAGATGGTACATGTTCTTTTCACAGAGGCAGAGAAACAGAGAGAGAGAGAGGGAGAAATCACCTCTGCCAATAGGGCATCATCATGCCACAGTCCCTTCTTTTCTCCACCCTGTCAGGACTTCAGGCACACACACATACTCCCCGAGTGTTTCTCAGGCCACAAAGGCCAGGATTCAAACCACGGTTGATAATGTAGAATATCCCCCACTAGGCCATGGGACAGGTCCTATTGTACTTTTCTAGTAATTTATTTTTATTTTTATTTTTAAAACGTATCAGTCCATTTGAGATTAAAAATTAAACCAAAATAAAACTTGTCCTTTAATTTAAAAACTGTCTTAGAATAGTGGTTCTCAAAAGTTCTCCTGAGCAGTAGCATCAGTATCACCAGGGAACTTGTTAGGAAATTACTGGCTCTCAAGTCCCATCTCAGACCTACTGCCTGAGAGAATCTGAGATGGGGCCTAGTACCCCATATTTTATTTAATTTTCTTAGGTGATTCTTACGTGTATTAAAACCTTAGAAGCATTGAGGTTATCTCCAGAAAATTGTACCTTATTCTAAATTTAGTACAGCACAAATAAATACTGTATCTCAATCTCTGGTATACAAAAACAATGTAATACTATTTCTCTAAAATTAGTTTAACTTTGAACTACCATTCATTCAGAGCAGTAGTAATTTCCACCTCAGTTAGGATTAGGTTTAGTTATGAGTAATAGAAATGGATATTATGACCTGAGATTTGAAGCTGATTTCTGTCCCATCACTATTTACTTCTCTAAAAAAATATTTCCAGAAAAAAATAGGAAGAAGAGGAACTTCATTAAATGAAATATTATATCACACTTATTTTATAGGAATAACTTGCTAGGCCATTTGGATATCAATGTCATTCTTTCCTTCCTTTTATTTTATATCCTAATACAACTCTTCCTTAATTTACTTCCTTATTTATTTTTTTTTAATTTTGCCAGAGGGCACTTGTGCTCACTGGAGACAGAGTGAGAAAGAGGGAGAGGGAAAGTGAGAAAGCACCCATCATGGAGCATGGTCATGCCACGATCCCTTCTCCTCTCTATCTCCCTCCTTTTGGGATTTCGGACACACACCCACATGCACCCAAGTGTGTTTTTCAAGCTCTCAGGCCAGGACTCAAACCACGCAGTCCGTCATGCAGGAACCAACCAGACACCCTAACCACCACACCACTAGCTGGCCCACTTGCTTAGTTATAAAGAGCAAAATACTTGAAATTCTACTCAAAGACACCCATTTATGAGTATGAGGGCCCATTCTGTTCTAATCTCAAAGACAGCTATCATTTTGGAAGTACTTCCTTTTATATTTTATTTATATCCATATAAATTCTTTTTTCTCCTTTATAAAGTATTGCCTACTGGTTATCACAAATTCAAACCAAATGAAAAAAGTTGGCTGTGTTTGTTGCTAAATCTTTGGACTATAATCACCCAAAGATCAGAAAAACTGGCATAACTTCTATAACTATAGGTTGGCTGTTAGTGAAACTTTTCTGCCAGATTACTGGCAGGACCAGTACTCTCCAAAAGCTGCTAGATCAATATGGATGGACCCACTTATTAATTTCAAGATAGCATCTCAACTTTTTGCTGTTTTACAACAGCTTCTCCCAGTAGATAGTGCCAAAACTTGCTCCTATGGATTTGATAGAACAAATTGCAATAGGCAGCCTAGTGAACTGAGGGTGATTTCAATTTTTATATTGTAATGTTTTTCTATTTAACAAGATGCAGATTTTTTTCCTAAAAATTAGCTAGAGGGCGTGTGCACTTGCCAGAGAGAGATCAAGAGACAGTGGGAAAGTGAGAAAGCACCCTCCATAGGGCATGGTCATGCGGCAATTCCTCATTTTCCATTTCTCCTTCTGGGATGTTGGGCACTTATGCGCATGTGCCTGGCCATCTGCATTAAGTCTGGGACTTGAACCATGCAGTTGGCCATGTGGGAACCAGCCACCTTAATTACCATACCGCTGGCTGGCCTGGACATTTTTATAAAAAGCAAACACGAAAAAACTTGGGAGTGTGAAGTGCAGGAAAGAAAAAGTACATATATGTTTTCACATGGAGGGTAGAAAGACCATATGAATCAAGATTATTTAACTTTATTCTCACACACTAAGGGTTAGATATATCTTGTGTATACAAATTAAATTTAAAAACTGTACATCCCATACTTCTTGGTTCACTGAAATATACAGTTTGCCTGATCTTTTGTTTAACTGGACAACAGTGGTAGCAAAATGGAATCGCCTCCAGTGGTGTCTGTAAGCCTATTAGCCCTTCTCCCTAGTGGAGGAAGATGATGGACCTAGAAGAGGTGAGGACCATGAGTGCAAACTATTTTTCTATCTGATTAGACCCCAACAGCTACCCAGCTTGTTTCAGCAATTGAGGGGATTTTCTTCTTCTTTTCTTAAATGTACAGGCAGAATGAGAACAAGTGTAAGAATAACTTTATCACTGAAGTTCAGCCTAAGAAGGGCAAAGAGATGGCACACTTGATTCCACCCTTCTCCTGCCCTTGGCAGACACTGCTAATCAATCAGGTCACATTTCCCACTGAGCTTGGATAGAACTTCACAATCTTTCTTGGTACAGCCCTCTGGGCAACTGCTACTAATCTAGCTGGGTCGGCTTATGAGATTGATTTACTAAGTGCATTATTTATTCATTTATTCAACATTTATTGAACCTCTAAACTATGCCAAGCATGTTAAAAGCATTTGGGAGCAAGACATGAAACTTACATACTAATGAAAACTAAACCTTTTTATTGCTATTTTTGACCTTGTACATTTGCTTGGCATGCAGTAGGTGCTCAGTAAATCTTTCTGTTTGTTTTTCTTTTTGGTGACATTGTATTCAGTTGACTTGTGAAGAGCATTCTGGCATCAGCTGGCCCAGCTGAGAAGTGAAATGTGGCTATGGTTCTCCCTCAAATAATGAGCACATTTGTTCCACCTCAATTCACTTCCTGCCCAGGGTCTATTAAAAACAAACTCACCATCAAGATTGGTTCTGAAGTCGATATATTTGGAGGGTTAGGGGTAGATGGCCAAGAAAAGAATCATACACAGAATCTCATCTCATCCCTTAGATCTGACCTCTGAATGTCTTTTAGATTTGCTGATGAGATTCTTACTAGAACACAATATCAGACTTCATCCGCCGAGGAAATAAATTAAGCTGCACCGCACGAGGACAAACGGTTGACATTGTGCTCTTGCTAACATCTTGTGTGCAGCTGTGAACAGCTGTGTTAGTGCCAGTTAAGCTGTGATAGCATCATTGAGGAGAGAGAGAAAGGGCAATTCATTCACAAAGCACGATTCAAAGGGTATCACAGGTGGGTTCCCAGGATTGCTTTTTACTATCTCCCTTCTATCTAAAATCTATCCTGAGGTTAAGGTGATTGAGTAATAGAATTCTGCCAGAATTATGGATCTTCTACCTCCAGAAATGGTGTTTTAGGAATCTATGCTTCGGTATTCATCAACGAAAATGATGTAGGAAAAAGCATTTCCCCCTTGACAAAGAGTGATCTCTCTTGAGTGATTCTTTAACCATGTATTCATTCCCTTATGAATGAACTTCAGTTTTCTCTCTTCTCTGGTAGAGGAAAACACAAAATGTGCCACAGAGAACAACTCTTCTAGAGAACAGCTTTGCGATTCTGTTCCCTAGAACAAAAGATGTCTTCCTCTGTCTGTCCATTGACTATAAATGGTCAGCTCCTTCAGAGAGCAAGAGTAGGGTCAGCTATGCACTGCTGCTGAAGGGACCAAAATGCGGTAGGCAAAAGGCATTATGAAAAAACGATTAAAAAAAAAAGTCAGTTTGATTTTTTTAAAGAAATATTTATTTGATTTTATTTGTTATTATTATTATTCTTTTAAAATTTGACCAGAGAGAGAGAGAGAGAGAGAGAAAGGAAAAGTAAGAAAGCAAGCTGCCAGGTTCAGGACTGGAACTGTGGTCAGCCATGTGGGAGTCCAGTGCCTTAACCACCACATCACCTGCCACGCATTGATGTTTGTTTTATTATTTACTTTTATATTTGCCAGAGGGGACATGTACTCACAAGGGAGGGTTAGAGAGAGAGAGAGAGTACCCCTCAGGGGGCATGGCCACACTGTAGTCGCTTCTCCATTCTCCTCTAGGGATTTTGGGCGCACATGCACACGCACCTGGCGTGTTTCTCAAGTTGCTGAGTCTGGGACTTGAACTGCACAGTCAACCATGTGGGAGCCAGCTGCCTTCACCACCATACCATGGGCCTATTTTCTTTTCTTTTTTTGGATGTTTTAAAAAAGACTTCAATTTGTCACTTGGAAAGAAAACTGAGTGTCTGGAATGACCTCTTGAAAACTGTAGGGAGGTGATGAAGCAGTAAAACTAAAATAGGATGGAAATTCTCAGTTATGTTACCAAATGCTGGCCTCATCCCTGGACCACCTCCTTAGAGGCACCTAGTGAACTTGTTGAGGCCACAGGTCCCTCGCATGTGGCATCACCGAGTAAAGGGCCTGAGTTTCTCTAACTGACTTGCCATGTGAGTCTAGAGAACACAGCAAGATTTTGGAATCACAGGTAGATTCCAGGCCGAACAAACAAACAAAGCAGATGAAATACTAAAAAGGAGACACCTATAAATAGGACCAGAAAAACAAGATAGAAAGCTTGCCTGTCTTTTGAAGTCAAACCAACAAATTACTATTTTGTAATCCATCTTTATCTCTCTCTTTTTTTTTTTTTTTTTGAGTGGTTTTTGCTAGAGGGCACGTGGACTTGCCAGAAAGACAGAGAGAGACAGAGATCGAAAGCAAGAAATCACCCCCCAGGGGGGATGGCCATGCTGCAATCCCCTCTCCTACATTCTCCTCTCAGGATCTTGGGCACGCATACATATGCACCCGGCGTGAGTGTAAGCCACTAGGTCCGGGACTTGAACTGCGATCGACTACATGGGAGTCCAGCCACATAGCTGTTACGTCAACTGCTAGTCCCATATCCTTACCTCTCTTAATCTTCAAAGTATAAAAAACTTTATTTGTGAGGTAGGATCCATGAAGCCACCTTCATGCATGAGACACACCCATGCTGAAGCACTCAGAGAAGACTGCGCAGCAGGGAGGTAGCTGAGCCACCCCTGACCTTCAGGCAGTCTGACTCCAGAGTCTGTGCTCTCAACCTTGGCCTCTACCTGGAACTGTCTGTCCTGTAATACTGGAACTCTAGGCACCTGTTTAATGAGGTGGAGCTGGTGGAGCACAGCGGCACACAGCAGAGATGTTTTACTCCACAGACTGCAACATGGGGGGTCCGGGTTTGATTCCGGGACCAACGAACTTAATGGCTGCTAGAGTGACTGAACCTATAATCCCAGCGACTCATAAGGTCATGATGAGAGTATCGCTGTCTCAAGGTTGGCCTGGGTAACATAGCAAGACCGGGTTTGAAAGGGCCAGGCATGGTGGTGCACACCTGTAGTCACAGCTACTGGGGAGGCTGAAGCAGCAGGATCATGACACAGCAAGACCATGTCTTACAATGAATGAATGAATGAATGAATGAATGAGGAAATGCCTCGCTCAAGGAGTTGGTAGAAATTTATAATGCAATGTAGTAAGTGCAGTGTGCAAAGGGCAAAGAGAAGTACAGGTCACTGCAGGATCAAAGAGGCCTGACCCAGAATAGGAGGAGTGGGATCACTGAAGGTGATTAGACCAGATCTGAAGTCTTTTTTAAAAAGTTTATTTATTGGGGCCTGCATGTGGTATGGTGGTTAAGATGCTGGACTCTCACATGACTGATCGTGGCTCAAGTCTCAGACCTGGAGGCCTGCTTTCTCACTTTCCCTTGTCTGCCTCTCTCTGGTGAGCATACATGCCCTATTATGTATTAAAAATACTGATGATGGGACCAGCAGTTAGCGTAATGGCTATGTCGCTGAACTCTCATGTAGTCAACTGCGGTTCCAGTCCCAGACCCGGTGGCTTAAACTCACACTGGGTGCATGTGCGTGCGTGCCCAAGATCCTGAGAGGAAAATGGAGGAGAAGGGATTGCAGCATGGCCATCTCCCCTGGAGGGGAGGGGGGGGAGAGTTCTGGCTTTCTATCTCTCTGTCTCTCTCTTTCTGGCAAGTGCACGTGCCCTACAGCAAAAACCTCTCCAGAAAAAAAATGCTGATGATAATAATAACAATAAATAAAATTAAATAAATAATTCTTTTGAACAAAATTATTTATTTCTTCCACAAAAAGGCAGGAGAGAGGGAAGGAGGCGTCAGGGAGAGAGAGAAAGAGGCACTCCAACAGGACTTTCATACGTGATCATACAGTGTTGACCAGCCCAGATCACGGCATGTGTGCATGTTCAGAGAATAGAGGAGCCCCTAGAACACACCAGGGACCTTCCCTTGTGGGTCCAGTTGCATTGCCGTTGCTTCACTGCTTGCCTCCCAGATCTGACATCTTGAAGGATGAGTAAAGGTGAGGCAGAAGGACTGGAGGGCAGGAGGGGTGCCCCAGGAGAAGCAATACTCAGAGAAAAGATGAAGTAGTTCCAGGTTTCTCTCAGAAAGGTAAATGGATAGAAGGTGGCAAAAATAACTACTCCATTATTAAAAATAATTACTGATCATTATGTGATAAGGAGTAATGCTAATAATGATCCCAATCATTTGTAATAACCAACATCAATGGTAATTACGGTGTTCTACAACCTACTGCTGGACAATCAATGATCCTCGAACTTTTTTATGCTCTTGGAGTCTGTAGACCAGGAACTCTGAGTCTACTTCTTAAGGCCTGATCACCTGGGCAATGAAAAACTGGGGCTGGGAGTTCTACTTCCATGAGACATGATCTCCCACATTGGCTGGGAGGACTGGAAGACTGACCTAGACGGAACTGTGGGCCAGAGGCCCTCCATGTGCTCTCCTCAGCCTGGTGGCCTCAGGGAACTGCGACTTCTCCCAAGTTGTGTCACTGTCCAGCCAACACGCTGGAGGTTGAAGTCTTTTTGACATGACCTTGGAAGGCACAGAGGGCCACCTCTCCCTTACTGTTAAAGCAGTCGTGTATACATCCAGATTCAAGGGGAAGGAGGGGAAGGGACATAGCTTCACTTTTCATTGGAAAAGCATTGAAGACTTTGGAACTAAGTTTTAAAATTATTATACATAATTAACTTCCTAGGTGCTGCTGGGCATGTGCTAAATGCTTAACCATTTTTTTTGCTCACTGCACGATATGAAATATGTGCCTCTATCACCCGGTATCAGATAAGGGGAGATGTATAACTTGTCTATGGTTATCACTAAGTGGCCAATTCTGGGAACTGAACCCAACTTTGTAGGATTTAAAAGTTTAAGTGTTAGCTGTATCACTTTGACATTTTTGTAATTCACCCCTGACTCCAGGCCCAATGTGCATTAGAAAGAAAGAAAAACCTCAGCAGCTACACATTTTAGGGGATTCAACAGGAACTTCAGGGGCAATATCTTGATCAGCAACTACCACATTCTCTCAGTCTTGTCAGAAATGGAATCCTCAGGAACCAATGGGTGTATGCTTTAAATACTTCATATAATTATCTACTTGAATAATTCCCTCTGTGGTGGACTCATATGCAGAGGTTTAGTACCAGGATCCTGAAATCAGTGACAAGATTTGGAAAACACTTTTGAATCAATGTTCTCTCAGATTCAGGAGAAAGAAAATTGCAGACTGGGGGCATTCATTTTGAGGAATATGGACACATTATCTTTTAACTACTTTTTATGGCTTATGCCAGTCTGAACAGTCATCAGTGGCACTCAAGTACAAACTCATTTTGTTTTCACTTATCCACTCATCCAACAACTCACACTGACCACCTACTCTGTGCTCGATTATGAAGATTCTGTGGAGAGCAGGACAGAAATGCTCTCCTTCCTTATGGAACTTATATTCTAGTGAGGAAGACACAGAAAAACTAAGCAGGTAATGCTGTAAGTACATAATTACTAATGTTCAAACATGCGGTGAAGGAGGAAGATGTGACCTAGTGGTAAATATGATGTTCTGGGTGACTGAGCACATGGGAAAGTGGATGTCTGGAGACCATCATGGACATGATAGAAGCATAGTCCGCGTGATCTGACAAGCTGAGGATGAGGATCAGAGTGAGGACCCTGGTGGGGATGTCTTTCTTTCTTGTGGAAGAAAAAAATTAAAGTGCTGTGAAAGAAATTAATAAGGTGTGGGACCAGCAGATGGTGTAATGGCTATGTCGCTGGACTCCCATATAGTCAACCGTAATTGGAGTCCTGGACCCGGTGGCTTAAACTCACACACTGGGAGTGTGTACGTGCGTGCCCAAGATCCCGAGAGGAGAATGGAGGAGAAGAAATTGCGGTGTGGCCATCCCCCCACCCCCAGGGATAATTTCTTGCTTTCTGTTTCTTTCTGGCAAGCACTTTTTTTTTTGTGGCAAACACACGCCCCCAAAAGAAAAAAAAAAAAAAAAAAAAAAAAAAAGAAATGAATAAGGTGATAACAATAAGGCAGAAATCTACACGTGTGCTGGTGGGTTAGGCCTCTCTAGAGAGCTGAAACTCAAAGGAAGAGAGAAAAAAAAAATGTTCTACTTATTTTTATTCTAATTTTTTTCATTCCAGTCTTCAAGTTCAAACCCTATTCCAAAGGGATTTAAGCTAAAAGACCATTAGAAAATTGATGCAGACAGAATCTAACTGGTCCTTATTCTGATATCAAGTTTGCATGTACAAATTCTTTTTTATTACCCCAGAGGTTTTGTCTTAGGGCATGTGCGCTTGCCTGGAAGAGAGACAGGGAAAGTGAGAAATCACCCCCCACAGTGGATGGCCTCTCATAATCTCTTCTCCACCATTCTCTCCTCTTAAGATCGTAGGGACTCATGCACACATGCCTGGCATGATTTTCAAGCTACCAAGTCTGGGATTCAAAATGTCGTTGGCCATGTGGGAGTCCTGTTGGGAGCTGATGTAATTGCTACACCATCTGCTGGTCCTGTGTGTCCAGATTTGTTACAGGCTGAGGTCTTTCCCTGAGAAGCGTAAACCCTGAGGTTTAGAAATTGTTCTTGGAGCCAGCAGGTGGCATGGTGGTTAATGTACTGGATTATCACATGGCTAACCATGGTTTGAGTCCCAGACCTGGTGGTTTGAAAATCACAGCAAATAAATAAATAAATAAATAAACAAACAAATAAATGTTAAGAGAAAAAAAAAATGACCTTATTCCCCAGCAACAGAGAAGTCTGAGTCTGGCCCATGTGTCGGCCTCAGAGAGCCCGGTCATTAGTGTGGCAGCAAGCCCACTGGGTCCTCCTGCAAACAGTCTTAGTGAGACATTCTCCCTGTCTTCTAGAGGCAGCTTCAAACAGAAGTGGGCTAGGCCTTCAGGCTAGATGACATCAAAAGCTATGTTTCCAAAAACTGACATACACTTTTACTATTGTTTCTCCCTAAATTTAATTTTTTTATTTCTAAATTTATTTAATCACATCTCTTTACAGTATGCATTTTTTTTTGAGAGGTTTTATAGCTATAGGGTGCGTGCGCTTGTGAGAAAGAGAGAGAGAGAGACAGAAAGACAGAAAGCTAGATCACCCCCTAGGGGGAATGCCCACCCTGCAATCCCCTCTCCTCCATTCTCACAAAGTCCCATAAGAATTCAATTTCTAATGCAAGGCAACAGGTACTATTGTATTATTGAACTTAGGCAAATAACCATTCCGCCACAAAATAAGAATTCTCACAAATATTTTCCAGTTGCAAAGGGGTCAGGGGAAAAAGCTTGTTTCAGTTTAAAAAGTTCTCGAAAGAAAACAAAAATCCTTAAATCTGGAAGATAAAACATAGAAAAAAAAATCAGTCATATTTTAGACAAGTCGTAGAGTTCTATTTTATCAGTTCAGTCTTTCGTTGAATTTGCAGTGTTACTGTGGTCTGACATTTCCATCAACATGCAACATTATTAGTGATATTTCAGAACTTGTCCCTACCATTAATTTGGCCTTTTTCTTGGTCATTTTTTGTTCTCTTGTTTGCCTGTCTGTCTTTAGATTTCCTGGTATAGTACTCCCTTCAGAACTTCTTGAACAGATGTTCTGGTGTTGGTAAATTCTTTAAGGTTTTGTTTATCTGAGAATGCTTTTATCTTTTCTTCCCATATGAAGGATAATCTTGCCGGATACAGTATTTTTGGTTGAAATTATTTTTTACTTAACACTTTGAATATATTTTCCCATTCTTTCCTTGCTTGCATTGGTTCTGATGAGAGGTCTGATAGTAGCCTGATGGGATATCCTTTGAAAGTAACTTGACCTTTTACTCTTGCCAATTTTAGTATCTTATCTCTGTCTGTGGTTTTGGTCAATCTGGCTATGATGTGCCTTGGAGATCTTCTTGGGTTGATTCTATGTGGGGTCCTTTGTATTTCTTGGGTCTGGATATTTGAATTCCTCTTTAGGTTTGGAAAGTTTTCTTCCAAGCAATGTAATACACTGTAAAATTATATGTAACCCAATGTAACATAAAGAAGATTATTATGATGATAATAATAAAAAAAAAAGTTTTCTTCCAAGACTTCATGGCATAGATTATCAATGTCCTTATTAGTTTCTTCACCTTCTGGGATACTGATTATCTGAATGTTTGGGCATCTAATGGTATCTAGTGTTACTCATATATTATTCTCTTTTTGGGGGGTTATTTTCTTAGTCTTTCGGTGAATTTTTCTAGGTCAGAGGTTCTGTCTTCTACATCTGAGATTCGATCTTCTGCATGATCTAATCTGCTTTTAATACTTTTGAGGGAGGTTTGGTTTCCTGTATTACAGCCTCCATCTCTAACAGTTCCGTTTGATTTTTTTTTTTTTTTTTTTTTTTATGGTTTGTTTTTCCTCTTTCAGATCATGGAAGAACTTCCTCACCTCCTGGTACTTGTCTCTTTTCTCCTGGATTTTCTAGAGTTTGTTGTCTTTCTTCTCTTGCATCTCTGTTAGATTTGTCACTATGAATATCCTAAATTCTTTATCTGACATTTGCATGAGTACCATTGTACTGTCTGTGGGTGATAAAGGGCATTTCTTTCCCTTTGAGGGAGAGAGATTTTCTTGATTGCCCATATTTCTTGTGCCTCTGCAGTGGTTTCCCGTCATTTGATGGATCATATGTTACTTCCTGGCTTTTTGCTGGGTGTTGGGCCAGGAGAGGTTTAGGGCAGAGGCTTTCTGTTTAAAGGGGCAGGGTTGGCCCACCTCGTATGCACATGGACTAGCTTTTTTGTGGGGTGTTGGGCAGGAAGGGTGTTTCCCTGAATTTTGAGAGCAGCTCATTTCTCAGCTTCCAAGAGGTCTCTGTGTCCTTCTGAAGGGTTCCTGTCCTTGTCTGGCATGTCACAGAGCCACAGAGTAGCTGCCACATTTTTACTTTTCAAATTCAAACATATAGTCACTGAGGCATTGATATTTAAGGAAGCGTGACCTTGGAGTGGTGGGGGTAGTGGGCCTTGCTAATAATTGCCCCTGAATGACTTTGTTAAAGCTTAGATATTCATTACTGTAGTAAAGAGGGTTTCTAATATTTGAGGTCCTGACCTTTGTGATAGTTGTAGGAGGTGACATAGGAGACTCAACAGGACTAGAGACCTTAAGTTGGTACACTGTAATAGTTGCGGACTATCTAAACAAGTAATTATTCTCTGAGACCATTCTTTGGAAATTCCTTTGTTCACATGTATGTATATGTACACCTATAATACAAATATGCAAACATTTAAAGGCAGAATTAGTGTGCATACATGTATTTATTACTTAATTCCTAAAACAGTAGCTAGTAACCCGTTTATTGTATATTTCCTTATCTTACTTCTTATAAGAACTCCATAAAATTATGATGATGATGATGATGATGATGATAGGCTATTTTACAGAAGAGCAAGTAATAGCATACTAAATAATTTGGGCATTGTCCCACAGAGTAATCACTAGATACATGTGGTGTATCATGGCCTAGTGGCTAATGGAGCCAGATTCCACATGGCCGACAGTGCAGTCCAAGACCCAGACCCAGCGGCATGAGAAGCACAACAGCCATGTGTGCATGTGTGTCCAAAATCTCAACAGAAGGAAGGAACAGAGGAGCAGGGGTTGCAGGCATGACCATGACGCAGTAAGGTTTCTTTTTCTCTCTCCCTCAATCTCTCTGTCCAGTGCATGCACACTCTGGTAAATTAAAAATAAACAAATTATTTAAAACTAGGTGAAATTAAAGTCAGTTTTTTATCACAGTAGCCACATTCCAAATGTTTTAGTAGAGCACTCCAATTAATGTAGGAAGTTCTCTTGGACGGTGCTGGAGATCCTAGGCCAGAGCTTCTCAACAGTGGCACGACTGCCGTTTTGGGCAGCATAACTGCTTGCTATGGAGGCTTATCCTGTGTTTCTCAGGATACTTAATAGCCACTATGTACTAGTCACCAGCAGCATCTTCCCCTTGTTGTGGCAACCAAAAATATCTCTAGATCATGCCAAATTTCCCCTGGGAAGGGAGCGAATAATCATTCCTGATTGTGATCCACTGCCCTAAATTAAACTAAAGGAATTTGGGAGGTTGCCTTAAATACTTTGAGGTTATCTTTCCTTATTGGTAAGAGGAGATTTAAAAAAAAAAAAAAAAAAAAGAAAAGAAAAGAAAGTAGAACATATTTCTATAGGGTTTTATGAGGGTTAAATACTTTAAGAATTTAGCAGATAATAAAAACATATTAATCTCTAGGACTATAATGTCCTGATTCTGACCCTGAGGGTATCTAAATTAGCTGGTATAGCAACTGGAAGCCTGAAAACTGAGATTCCTTCTGGCTGTTCTGTTACCTTATCTGTGACCTTGGGGGCTAGGGACAATGACAAATTTGATTGATTTGTCTAGACAACAAAGCCCAGGGGCTTGAAAACTCTTTTTTAAAAAACCAAACAAACAAACAAGACTCTGCTAAATACAGAAAAGCAGTTTTCTGCTTCATTGCCTGAGTTTTGTCAGGATGGCCTTGACAGTGTACTGTATAATGAGGCAATCAACCAATGAGGAAGGTTTTCAGATTTCTCTATAACAACAATAGAAGCAAACATCTGAATCAGTTATCGTGCAAATGGCCCAAACACATTAATAGACAACTGTCAGTAAAGTAAATGAAGTTTCAAACCTCCAATGTCTAAGCAGACATTTGGATCTATCAGTGTATCAGATTCAAATGATTATATCAGTAGAATAGAAGGATAATTAAATGAATATTTTAATTTTTAGAAAAACTGCCAGAGGGCACATGTGCTTACCAGAGACACATGGGGGTGGGAGTGAGGGAAGGACCCTCTGATGGGGTATGTCATGCTACAATCCCTTCTCTGCCATTTCTCCATCCTGTTGGGAGCTGAGCATGTGCACGCATGCGCGTGCGCGCGCGCGCACACACACACGCGCGCACGCACACACACACACACACACACACACACACACACCGTTTACCGTTTGTGTTTTATAAGCCGCTGGGGCTGGGATTTGAACCATAGTCTGCTATGTGGGATCCAGCTCCTTTAATTGCGAGGCCATTAACCAGACCAAAAATTCCATCTTTATAAATGACTGCATAGTATAAATGAGGTATTTTGTGTGTGTGTGTCATATTCTTGCTACATAAAATATTGCCATCTTAATGACTAAAACTTCCAAGAAAAAATGTTATTTTCTAGATTTCTTGACACCCAGAGAAAAATTCTGACTGGCTATTTTAAAAAAAAAAGGAAACACTTTGGGTCAGCAGGTGGTGTGGTGGTTAAGTGTGCTGGATTCCCACATGGCTGACCACAGTTCAAGTCCTGGACCTGGCAGCTTGCTTTCTCACTTTCCCTCTCTTTTTCTCTCACTGTCTTGCTCTCACCCTGTCCCTATTTGGTCAAATTAAAATAAATAAAGAAAAAAGTTAAAATAATTCATTAAAAAAAAAAAAGAAGGAAACACTATGAATCAATCAAACCAGACCAACACCACCAGGCTCCAAGATAGAAAGAAATTTAAAATAGTCTCAGAGAAAGAACTTATTAATTTAGAGTTACTGAAGAAAGAGACAATTCTGAATTAATAAAGTATTTTAATTAAAATATGACTTAAAAAAGAAAGTCTTATTATCTTTTTGATACTTGATGAATGAATGAATCAATCAAGCTGCAATACAGGAAGTATAAAATGATATGAACTGGGTAAAAGTAGAGCCATGTAGAGAATTCATTGGACCTATTCTGATGAACAGACAGGGGCTATATGAATATAGTTTTCCATTTACTTATAGGTCAAGTTGCTACTACAGTCTTAGGGAAAAATTGTTCTTTTAAGCTGCTGAACATCCCCCTAGTACTCTTTTAATGCTGTACTTTTTGTAACCTGTTCTTTTTTTTGAGAGAGGTTTTTACTGTAGAGCATGTGTACTCACCAGAGAGACAAAGAGAGACAGAAAGTGAGAAATCACCCCCAATCACACTACAATCCCTTTATTCTCCTCCTGGGATTCTGGACATGCATGTACATGCACCCAGTGTGAGTTTCAAGCGGCCGGCACCAGGTCTCAAACCACAGTTGGTCCTATCTGAGTCCAGTGCCTTAACCATTATACCACCTGCTGGCCCCCTTAACCTACTCTTTTAATGTGACAAAAAGGTAACAAACTTCCCAAAATCTTCATAAATAATTTTTTTTGGGGGGGGGGAGGATTTTGCTATAGGGCGCGTACGCTCGCCAGACAGACAGAGAGAGACAGAGAGACAGAAAACGAGAAATCATCCCCCAGGGGGGATGGCCACACCACAATCCCTTCTCCTCCATTCTCCTCTTGGGATCTTGGGCATGCACGCACACGCGCCTGGCTTGAGTTTTAAGCCACTGGGTCCGGGACACGAACCGCGGTCGACTACATGGGAGTCCAGCGACATAGCCATTACGCTAACTGCTGGTCCCCGTAAATAAATTTTGAGTTGTTAGGAGTGAAACTTATGAAGTTTCTTTATATAATCAAAATTTTAAAAGAATTTAACTAGAAAGGACAACCAAGTATGGTGACTTTTATTTGAACAGATCACATCTTATTCCATCAAATATCACTCTTCTCATACCATTAACATGGGAAACTAAATTCTAATTTGCTCGTATTTATTTTTAGTTTGGTAAAGCATTTAGTCCTACCTCCATTGTCTTTCTAAAATAAACAGCCCTGAGACCAGCAGTTAGTGTTATGGCTATGTCACTGGACTCCCATGTAGTCAACTGCGGTTCGAGTCCCGGACCTGGTAGCTTAAAACTCACACCTGGCGCTTGTGCATGCATGCCCAAGATCCCAAGAGGAGAATGGAGGAGAAGAGATTGTGGCATGGCCATCCCCCCGGGGGGTGATTTCTCGCTTTCTATCTCTCTGTCTCTCTCTGTCTTTCTGGCGAGCACACGTGCCCTGTAGCAAAAAACCTCTCCAAAAAAAAAAAAAAAAAATAACCACACACAAAAAAACAGCCCTCTAACTGATTAAAAAAAAAAAGGTAAATTGGGCAAGATATGATAATGTATAACTGGAGAAAGAAACAAATAGAAATGAATGATAATGTATTATATTTCTATTGCTCATAACAAATTATCCCAAATCTTAGGGGCTTCAAACAGTAAACACATACTATCTCACATTTTCTATGAGTCAGAAATCTGAAAATAATTTAGATGGATGGCTCTGGCTTAGATTATCTCTTGAGGCTGTGATCAAGTCATGAGCCAAGGGACAGTCAACCAAGGTATGACAGAGGCAGAGAGATGCTTCAGAGTTCAGTCATGTGGCTATTGTTTTGAGACTTCAGTTATATACCAAGTGAGCATTTTCATAGAGCTGTTCATAACATGGCAGTTGGCAATTTGAGAGAGAGAGAGACTGAGAGAGGAGAGAAGTAAGGGAGAGGGATAATCCAAGATAGATGCTACTGTCTTTTTTTTTTTTTTTTAGAATTATCTATTCATTCATTTAAATTTATTTTAATTTGGAGAGAGAAGGAGAGAGAAAAAGAAAATGAGAAAGCAAGCCACCAGGTCTAGGACTTGAACCATGGTTGGCCATGTGGGAGTGTCCAACACTTTAACTACCAAGCCACCTACTGGTACCTGATGCCACAGTCTTTTTATAACCCAATTTTGGAAGTGACATTTCATTAATTCTGCCAAATTATGTTTTAGAAGCAAGTGAGTAAACCTGGCCCACACTCAGGAAGAAGGAAAGGATTACACAAGTGCATGAATACCAAGAAGAAAAGATCAGTGACTCCATCTTACAGGCTGTCTGCCACAGTGAGTTTGTTTATATATTGATAGGTACATTCAACGCACTATCTAGAGGGAGTCATCTCTGCAAAACGTGTCCTGGGATACTAAGAAGGAAAAATTAAACAAGGAGTAAATACTTATAAGGCATGTTTTAGTGCTTGCTTTTTTCCCTCTATACATATTCTTCTAGTAAAAAAATATTCTGTTCACAGAAACTATCATTAATGACACAGAGTTGGAAACTATGAGGTAGAAAAATACTGAGCCTCCATGGCATGACTTGAAAAGATCCAGAGAACCTCTCCTCTCAGAGTATCTTCTTAAAAAAGTTACATGATCCTTGGGTATAGAAGGTGTGTATGTGTGTGTGTGTGTGTGTGTGTTTAATAATTATTTTTAACTTTCTTTATTCATTTATTTATTTTTTATTTATTTTAAGTTGACCAGAGAGGGACAGAGTGAAAATGAGAGCAAGAGACAGAGAGTAAGTGAGAAGGCAAGCTGCCAGGTCCAAGACTCAAATAAGAGTCAGCCATGTGGGAGGCCTGTGCCCCCAACCACCACACCACCTGCCGGCTCCGAAGATATGTTCTTAATGGGAGGACTATATTATCTCCAAGAGGGCAAAAATTTGTTCACAGGCAGTGAAAGGTCTTACTCTTTCTGTGTATAGAGCACAGATATACATCCAGTGTGGTATTAAAATTTCATTGGGACATGATTAAGGCAAGAGGATCTCCTAGAGTTCTTGGTGAGTGATAATGAGAAGAAAGGTGATAAAAAGAACTGATGTATAACAAGTCAATAAAGAGAGTTCTAAAGCAAGGAAGGTTTAGAGGGTGGAGAAATTATAACCCAGATTCATCTTGAGGTGGAGAGGAGGAAATGGAATTCGATAGAGTATAAATGGACTTTCCCAGGTGTATGTTGAGCTATAGTTTCACTCCTCAATTTTATTTTACCTAATTTCTATCTTACAGGGATTTACCATAGTTTATGGCCCACTTAAGAGTTCCTTTCTAGTGTTACAGCACAGCTATGCAAATTCATTTTAAATATGTTCTCTTACATTTTTGAAGACTTTCAGTTGGTTGAGGAAGCTATATTTTATGTTTAGCTTATTGTGATTTATTATTCTTGTGTTTATAGAGCTTTTTTGTTATAGGGTGCATGTGTACACTGGAGAGACAGAGAAGACAGAAAGTGAGAAATAACCTCCCAGGGGGTATTGGCCATGCCACAATCCATTCTCCTCTTGGGATTTTGGGCATGCAAACACACCTGCCCAGCTTGAGTTTCAAGCTGCCAGGTCCAAGACTCGAACCACGGTCAGCCATGTGGGAATCCAGCACCTCAACCACTATACCACCTGCTGGCTCCAGTTTATGATGTCTTTTTTAAAAAGTTCTTTTGTGGGACCAGCAGTTAGCATAATGGCTATGTCACTGGACTCCCATGTAGTCAACCACGATTTGCATCCTGGACCCAGTGGCTTAAAACTCACGCCGGCACGTGTGCGTGCGTGCCCAAGATCCCGAGAGGAGAATGGAGGAGAAGGGATTGCGGCGTGGCCATCCACCCTGGGGGAGTGATTTCTCACTTTCTGTCTCCCTCTGTCTGGCGAGCGCACGTGCCCTATCGCAAAAACTTCTCCAAAAAAAAGTTCTTTTGTGAGCAAAAGAGACAGAAGAGTGACAGACAGTACACCAAACAGTGTGATGCCATGATCTATCTCCAGCTTCAGCCAACCCCCAGATCACAGATATGTACACTGTATACTCAGGGAGGTCTCTCTGGACACCAAACCAGGACCTTCGTATGTGTCAGCCTTGCAGAGCATGGTGTTTCAATGCCGCCCCACGGTGTGGGGCCTAGTTTACCATCTTGAGATGAAAAAATGTTCATTGCAGAATCAGAACACAATGACTCCTTTTCCTCTTTCATGCCTTCTTCCTCCCAGTCCTTGTTTTGTGTAGAAGTACAGTCTATGAGCTGAAGTGAGACAGAGACAGGGCTAGAAAATAGGCGGTGGTATACACAATGAAGTAACAGAGTATGTAGTGGCAAGGAAACTTGCAGCATGAGCCACCATGTGAGAGTCTGGTCCTGGTATTCATGGTGTACCTCGATTTACATTTTTCTCATGTTTAAAATAAAAGGTTCATATAAAATAACAATAATAAGGTTCACTTCAGCTTCAACAATATGTGATCCCATGAAATGTCATCTCTACTTCATAATCATGTCTTTAAATACAGCTGTTAGAATTGCTTATGTTTGGGGAACCAGCAGTTAGCGTAATGGCTATGTCGCTGGATTCCCACGTAGTCTATCGCGGTTTGTGTCCCGGACCCGGTGGCTTAGAACTCACGCCGGGCACATGTGCGTGCGTGCCCAAGATCCTGAGAGGAGAATGGAGGAGAAGGGATTGCGGCATGACCATCCCTCCTGGGGAGTGATTTCTCGCTTTCTGTCTCTCTCTGTCTGTCTGGCGAGCACACACGCCCTATAGCGAAAACCTCTCAAAAATAAATAAATAAAATTTAAAAAAAAGAATTGCTTATGTTTGGATGAAGGCTTTGATACTCCTGCTGCAATTCAAATACTCAGTAGACCAATGAGTTAAGTTGTTAACCTACATTTGTCACCTTTATGTGAACTGCATATCATCACAGTATATGGAGAAAGCACTCCGATAATGATGCTTGTTCATGGATCTGGTATAGTAGTCAGGGATCAAGTGCTCGTGGCCCTTCTGGTCTTGGAAGATTCTAATGATGTATTTAGTCCTAATCACAGTTTTACCTGATGTCAGCCAATTTCATCAAGTAACATGAAATTCTTATTTTTATAGTCAAAATGATTGAATATGTTATATAGTTCAAAGCAGAGTTTAACCAGCAGACCAGTCTTCTTTAATGAGAAACAAGTATGGGATACTTCAGGAAGTTTATGGAAAAATGGAATTAAAGTATAAGTTTATTTTGGTGCAAAAAAGTTTGAAATCTATACATAGTTTTTTTTTTCATGATATGTATTTCCCATGATCTTTTTTAATATCCATATTTTATTATCACATTTTTATCTGTATTATGACACTTATTAAATATTTGTCACTGTTGTCTTTTTATTTTTGCCATCTTTTAAACTCAGGGTGTAACTGAATTTGAATTTGAAAAGGAAAACAAAGGCTAGGCATTTATAATGACCTCACTTAAAAAAATAAAAAGTCATTTTTTTCTGTTTTAAAAGAGAGATTATTCACTAATAGATGTGATCAGCCCACCTACAGTTTTATAAGACTCTGTTTCATCTTACCATTTTTTCTTGTAGACTTTGGAACAATTCATAGTGGAACTTCCTCCCAAAATAAACTCTAGCCTAGTGATTACAGAGGAAAAACGTGGTGGCAAGAGCCAAAAGCTCTTGGGAATGGGGCATTGGCTTTGCCTGTTCACCTGTTTTGCTAGGTCTGTGCTGAGATCCTGAGGAAAAAAAATGTAGATCCCAATTTCTTAACTAGAACATGAATAAACAAGACATGAAATGGATGCTTAAAGGAAGGAAGAGAAAAAAAGGAAAAAGCTTAGTAAAAAACAGGAGATGGAGGGGCTGGCAGGTGACAAGGTGGCTAAAGGTGCAATATTCTGACATGACTGACCGCAGTTGGAGTCCCAGACCTGGTGGCTTGCTTTCTCACTTTCCCTTTCTCTCTCTCTCTCTCTTTCTGCTCAAATTTAAAAATAATAACAACAAATGGAATGAAATAAATGAATAATTCTTTTAAAAAATAGGAGATGGAGAAGAATGATAAAAAATAGCAACACTAGAAAACTGTTGATGAGAAGAGGAATTCGAAGGAGAAGAGTCAAGGAATGAAGAGTAAAAGAAGTCACGAGACCAACAGAAGGACAGAAGGAGGAAGAAGTCATGGGCACTCATGATTTCTAATCCTCAGTCCCTAGATTGGTCCTTGTAAGAAAAGAAAAAGGAAGTGAATGCTACTTGATTTTTAAGTCATGACTTCCTTCTCCACTGTATTCTCAAATAACTCAAAATGACTAGGAGAGAAAAGGCTCCCCGCACTCGGCGTCCTCCCAAGGCCGGAGACGAGAATGTTCTAGAACAGCTTTGAGAGAAAATGTATAGCTTAACTTCTGCTTCTATTCTGTTCCCAAAGTTCTACAATGCCCCCAGCTAAAACAGAATTAGAAAATTAATTTAAAAAAGAAAAAAGGCAAATACTCTCTGGATTCCTTCTCTCATCTCTCCCAGCCTACTCAATTCCTTTGGGTATTTATATGTTTCTGTGAATTCTGACCTTTCTGGTAATCAACTTGGATAGGCTATATTCTGGAAACAGCCTGGAAATGTTGTTTGACATGTGGATTAGGCTGTGTTGACAAATAGTGTGGTCTCTCAGATACTCACAAAACACTGCCACCTGTAGAAAATGAACACCCCACCCCCCACTCCCTAAAGTGGCAGCTCTTCTCCTGGCAGGACTGTCTCATTTCTGAACAAAAGCACTGCAGAAAAGGAGGACTCACATGTCACTTTGCAAGCTGTTTCCTTATTTACATGTCACGTGGTCCACAATTCCCAGGACAACGCAATCAGCTATCTTAACCAAGCCAATAAACAAATAACAAAATAAAGAATTCTCTTTATTTCTTTCTCAGAAATCCTTCTCCCAGAACTTTCTCCTCTCCAGAAGCAGACTCTAAGCTCAAAGATATGGATGTGATTTGTCCATACCCTGGTTCATTGGCAGTTTGTGTATACATTTTTGCCCAAAAACTTGAAAAGGAATTATACTAAATTAAGCCTCCCCAGAACTGAATTGAACTGGACGTCAAACTTCTAGTAGGGCTTGTAAAAGCTCCAATGTTGCTGACATCTGAAGTTAGAGCAAGGAGACAGCTGTAAAAAACGTCTTCTCGCCAAAACGTGATTTGGGAAAGGTCATTTTATTACATGATTTATTTATACTGTTTCTCCATGGTACAAAGAGTTCTGATGTGCACACAGAGTGTTCTGGTGTGTATGCAGAGCCTAGAGAAGGAAGAGAAATATTTAAAGAAATCCTCACGGCTCACAAATCTTAGCCACCACTGTGGCCAAGATGCCCGGTATATGAGGGAACTTCAAAAACTTTGTGAAAAATGGAATTAAAGTATGAGTTTGTTTTGGTGCAAAATAATTCAGAAATCCATGCATAGTTCTTACATAATATGTGTATTGCATAAACTTTTTGAAGATCCTGCAAAAATTCTGAAAACTATTTTGAACCTTCAATGTGATGCAGCTTTTCTGCATCAATCAAATTAGATACAAGTTCTATCATGTTAAGATCTATCTTCTCCCTTACCCTCTTAGGCTTCATCAGTAAGAAACATGATTAGAAGTAGGTTTGCTTTTGTAGTCAGCAAGAACAATCAAGATATTCTTCCTCTTTCAAAGAAAAAAAATAAGTCACCTTAATCAGATTTCTAGTGGTTTATCTTCTTTATACAATATGCTGTTCTTTTAAAGGGCTTAAATTTTTTCTTCTGGATTTCTTTTCCCAAAGAGACATGAGTTAGTTATATTCTAAACAGACCTACAGTATTTAATATGGAAAGTTGAATATCTTTTTAAATGAAAACAGATGAACAGTTCTGTTTATCTTCACTTGGCATCGTTGCTGTGTCCTAAACACACGGGTGGGATTTTTAATACCAAGTTTGTAATGGTGACAAGTAGGATTTACTGGATAAATACTTCTTTGACTATATATTTTATTTAACCTCCTCCTGATGTGGAGTCCAAGCTAAATATTTCTGGGTTTTGTTTTTGTGTGTTTATTGTTTAGTCATTGTTCCTGTATGTTTACTGCCAGCCCATCTCAGACATTGAGGTCAGGTGTTTGGAAATGAGAACCAAATAGAGTTTTCCTCTTGCCTTCAGAGTGTAGGTCGTGTTGAGACTTTATGAAACCTCGTTTCACTTGCTGAAAAGTACTTTGCAGAAGCGAAAAGTCAAAGCTAGTGAGAAAATAAAGAGTTTGACTTGGTTGGCGATGACTCCCCTCAGCCTATCCAATCGCAGGCATCTCACCTTTCTTTGTTTGGGCATGTATTTGGAAAGGTAGCCACTATCGATACCCTCCAGCTGGTTGTAAGTTATTCGATAGTGCGGACTGCATCACCCTGTCTTCAGAAGTGGCTCACTAGAGAATGCATGCAGCATGGATTGTATTCTCTGATAATGTCTGTGGATATGTTTGACTGATTTGCCTCTTAGATGAGGAAATCTGATGTCTCCATGGAATTCATTTGAGAGAGATTTAAAAATTAAACATCATGAATATTCAGCAATGTTGCCTGGAAGTTCAGCTACAAGTGACTTAATCACTTTCTCGGCAGTTTTGTTTAAGGAAGCTGTCATTTGAACAAGGAAAGCACTTTTTTTTTTCCTAAATAGACAAAAAATTTTAAAGTTAAATATCAGTATTGTGTGGAATCATTTCTTGACATACTGGCTTTTAATATCCCTCCAAAAAACATTTTATGGGGCTAGTTGGTGGCATGGTAGTTGAAGGGTTGGAGCCCACATGGCTGACTCACAATCTGAATCCCAGACTTGGTGGTTGGAAAACACAGCAAACACATATGCGTGCCCGGAGTCCCAAAGAGGAGAAGGGACTGCAGTATGACCATTCCCTATGAGGCGGGGTGAGTACCTTCTCATTCCCCCAACCTCTGGCAAAGTGGAAAGAAAGGAGAGAGAAAAAGAAGATTCACTTTAGCGAGGCCACATTAAAAAGACAAGGTCGTTTCTTAATGACATCTCTGCTTGCAGGCATATTACATTTATTTCAAAAAATACCGGCCAATACAGAGTTGACCTGCATTAAGTTCATTTTGTTCTTTGATCTGTGTCTGAAAAGAGAATTCCAAAGGATAAAAAAAAAATTCATAATTAGGAAGATTGTCAAAATAGTTGGGATAAAAGTAATAATGTAGAAAAGGCAAAAGTGTTGAGAAAAATTACCCAGAACTTAGATATATGGCAAAGAGTTGACTATGAGCCTGTTCATGTTCTCACTATCTTTTCTACTTAGTCTACCTAAACGGACACAAAATAAACAATATAATAGGTGGTCATAAAAGCCAACAAGACAATTACTTAGATAACTGAATATTTGCACATTTGATTAAAAGAGTGTTGAAACTGGAATCAGTTCTAAGGGCTTTAAGTGGATCAGTTCATTAGCCAGATCACCTTTAATTGAGCTCTTTGTATTATTCAATAAATAGGTCACAAGAAACAGTCCAAAACTAGGAGGACTTATACCAATTTCTTCCCTGTGGTAGATAGTGAGGCTTCTACCTATCATCTAAGCATAAGATGCCAATGATTTAGAATCCAATTAACTAAAGAGGTCACTAAATAACGGGCATATAAAAACAATAACACATTACATGCATTTAGCATTTTAGAGTTTTGAAATCATTCCTTCTAAGTCTTAGTACTCCAACCTTGGGGGAAAAAAAGTATACAGATGCCTACAGAGGTCACACAATTACTCAGTTTGTAAAAGTCAGAGATGGGAATGGAACTGACGTCTTTTGTAAATAGTGAGCAGAGCTGTATGTCTTTTGTGAGCTGTAGGCAGTGCTGTGTGATTAAATATATGAAAAGTATTAAATATTAAAATGCTTCCAATAGTGACTAATTGAATTCTGAACCTCAGTTTGCTCATCTTTAGTCAGAGTAAAGGGGCCAGCAGATGGCAAAATGATTAAGGCACTGGACCCCCACATGGCTGACTGTGGTTCAAGTCCCAGATCCAGAGACTTGTAACTCATGCCCAAAATGTGTGTGCATGCCCAAAACCCAAGAGGAGAATGGAGAAGGAGGGATTGCAGTGTAGCCGTCCCTCTCGGAGGGTGAGGGGGATGAATTTCTCGCTTTTTCTCCCTGTCTCTCTGTATCTCTCTGGCAAGTATATGTACCCTATAGGAAAAAAATCTCTCTTAAAAAAAAAAAAAGAAAGAAAGAAGAGGGGGACCAGCAGTTAGCATAATGGCTGAGTCGCTGAACTCCCATGTAGTCAATCACGGTTCAAGTCCCGGACCCAGTGGTTTAAACTCACTCTGGGTGCATGTGCATGTGTGCCCAAGATCCTGAGAGGAGAAAGGAGGAGAAGGGATTGCAGCGTGGCCATTCCCCTCTCCCCGGAGGGTGATTTCTCACTTTCTGTCTCTCTGTCTCTCTCTGTCTTTCTGGGGAGCGCACGTGCCCTAGAGCACAAACCTCTACAAAAAAAAGAAGAAAAAAATAGGAGGAAAATGCTACCACTAACATGTCATAAGCATTGAAAAAGACTTTCATTCAGAGCTCTTAACATACTGATTGACTCATAGTAAGCAGTCAATAAACCTTACATGTATAAGAAAAGAAAATGAGATATTATCACACAGTTACTTTCAGTGACTTTCCCAACAAGATCAAGGGAGATGTACTGAAAGTACTGAATGTTCAATTTGATCTCCAAAAAGGTAAATTAGATTGCGAACTCAAGTGAAGATGATGAGCTACAGGCATAGTATGGTGTGTGATCTTAAAAGAAATACAGTTCATCATGTTTATTATGATTAATAAGGCAAGAAAGTGAACATACACTTCAGAACGCTTCTGAACAGCTGTAGGGCAATAAACTCATTTCAAGTTTGTCTTTAGTTAGCTTGAAAAAAAATCAATGGACATTTTGGTTTATATAAGTTCTATATGTTCCTATAAACCCTTTTTAAGCATGAGGGGCTTAAAAAATAATTAAAAGAGTAAAATTTCAAGACTATTTGAGGGCAGTCAGGATTCGCTTTTTAACTTTCCTTTTCTGGAGACTAATGATTTATGGCAAAGTTTACTTGACCTTCCAGTAAAGGCTTCAGTTTATTTGGGGGAATAAGAAAGATGGGAAGATTAAGAAATCTTCTAGTCACAGAGGCAGCCAGGCTAGCAAAGAGATTCCAAATGCAGAATCCTGTGCCTTAAGACCCCTTTTGAGACAGGCTACTGGCAAATCCAGGGCAGAACACCATGCTATTAGCAGGCAAGTTTCAGTTCAAAGCAAGTAAACTTAAAAGCTTGGATCAAGATGGGGGCACTGAAGAGAGGAACGAACAACTCCACGGATGTCCTTAGGAGTGAGCAGTAAGAGGTCTTTAATGTAAAGAAAGTAGAAGTACCCTGAGAAAGCTGCAAACACTCCAGAAACACATTTTCCTTAGACACAATTAATTTATCAGTCATCTTTGAGTAAGGCATACAAGTAGGTCTCTCATGAGAACCCACTCATGTTTTTGTTTAAATCTTCATCAGTTCACAAACAGTTCTTTGATGCAAATCAACAAAAATCTCTCTTGCACTGACTTATCACAAAGACAAGAAATGACAAATATCCTTTTCAAATATTTCATAGGAACCTATTTCCTTTATGGAAGATCTCTTTGGGAACTTCATTGATAAGCAGTTAAGAACCGAGAGGCCTATTTCTCCTAGAATTTTCCTACTAGATGCCCTTCCTAACCATTAATAATACTGAAATTCAACACTTAAGAACAGCTCATTCTGGGTTGTCTGAGATGGAGAGAGGGGATGAGAACCATTTTCAAGGACTTTTCTCGTGACATTTACTGCTCAGCTCCCAGGGAGAGCACGTCAGCTCCTTCCGTCTGCAGCTGCGTGTGCCTGAGACTACGTCCTCAGTGGAGCCATCAGTTTGATCTGAAAGTTGGAAGGGAGCCACCAGCGGGCAGCAGTCTGTAAACAGATTGGTCCCTTCTGCTCCTCGCAGCAAAGAAAAACAAAAGTAGAAGGAAGAAAATGTAGGAAAGAGAAAGGTGTTATAAAAAAATGCTCCCAAATGTGGAAATAAGGCCAAAAGAATACCGTGAGCCCTTCAAGCCCTTCATACTAAATGCTCTACGTAGCCCAGGTTAGGGTCATTTGAAACTCTAGGGCTATTTTGTCCAATATATTAGCCACTAGTTACATGTGGCTCTTTAAAGTTAAGGAAGCTATGCTATGAAGACTGAGACCACATGGGAGACTCAGGTTTGATTCCTATTCCAACCTAAAGCTGGTGGAAAGCATCTGTAATATGCAGAAGGATTGTGAGCTCAAGGTTAGCCTAGACAATAGAATGAGATTCTGTGTAAAATGAGTTAAGTGTGGCACTTTGGGTAACCTAATTTCTTTGAGCCTCAGTTTTCTCATCTAAAAAAAATGTAAGTTATAAAAACTAGATCGTAGGGCTATTGTGATAGTGAAATCAGATAATACTGGTCCAGTGTTAGCTGAATTAATTAAAATGAAAGAATTAGGTTTCTTAGTTAAGGGCTCCATGGCTCTGTGAAGCTAGTGGCTCCCCGAGTAGCACAAATAGAGAACATTTCTATCATTGCAGAAAGTTCTGTTGGACAGCTGCTCTAAGGGGATAACACTGCCTAAAAATTGACTATTAATTAGAGCGCAGATTCTTTAAAGTTAGATGTTAACTGGTAGGAGACTGATAATTGCAAACGATTTTTGTTCTCTAGAGGTGCAAATAATTTCTGCCCAGAAGAAAAGATAACCACACAGGTTACAGTTTTATTGCCCTAAAGGAAATTATCCAGTTTTGTATCTAAATTTGCAATCTTGTTCCAGTATATTTTAACTGACTAAATATATATCGGTTTTTCATATTCTCTTTTGAATCAACTTGACATCCTGCTATGTCCCTTGTTACTGAATTAAAGAAATCTTTGACATGTGCTCATTATATGTTTGAGAATATTAGGTTTCCAACTCTGTAAAAATTACATTCTGACAAAGGGATTGAACAGATGCATCAAGTAGGAATTTGATTTAACTTAAATAAATTAAATACTAGGCAGATTATGCTCTAGGCAACATTTATGTAAGAGCTTCTCAGCTTTTCTGACAACTTAGCCGTATGGCATAGAAATTAAGAGTCCAGACTTTGAAGACTTGGGTCAAGGTCCAGAGAGCCTCCTGCCAGGATAAGCACGTAAAAAGAAGGAAGTAGAAGCAAAATAGAAGAGAAAGAGTAAGGAAGAGGGCAACTTTCCTCCTTTTATTTTGTAATTTGGGAGTGGTGTTTGGTCATTGTTTGGCTACTATCTAGTTTGACTTTTTAAAAAAGTAATCAACATACAGAATTACATAACTAAAAATAAAACTAAAAGAGAACTTGCACATATAGGCGGGCCATTTGGCATTATAGTTAAGAAGGTTTCAACCTCACATAGACTAAAGTGAAACTCAGTACTCTGGTTTAACGGTGGTGACCCACACTGCTGGGATGCTGCTGCTATAAAGAATGGAATCACTTGAGAGACCTGAGTTTGATTACTAGTCCAACCTAAAGGCAAGCATAGGGGTATGCACCTGTAACTCCAGCACCCCAGGGAGCCTGAGGCAGGAGGATTGTGAGCTTAATGCTAGCCTGGGCAGCATCTGCAAGACTTGGTTTGAAAAAGAGTTAGGCTGGGTGGCACTTTGGATGACCTAAATCTCTTTAAGCCTCAGTTCAACAACTCAATCACATGGCTATTCTGTAGTTGAAGTTAGATAATGTTGGCACACAGTAAGGACATGATACATGTTAGAGGTTATTGGTACCATTCTAGGGAACCTAGGGGCGTTCCACCAAGTTATTCATTGAAAAAGCAACAAAATTTAATGCCTCCCCCCTGATCTTGAAAGTTCATGAAAATTCTGCATACTTCTCAGTGACTTATTATTTCCCTTTAATTTGAATACAATTTCCTCCCCAATTTTTCCAGCAAAGATGTGCTATCTTCATCTTGATTTTGCCTGTTCTTGGTAAGTTTAGCGTACCATCAGAAGCACACATACACCAGATGGGAAAACACGGCATCTGTGATGGATGTTAGTTAGGCTGTGGGCTCAGTATTCCTGAAGATGATTAGAAAGCCTTTCAAATGTAATATTAATTGATTTTAAGGAATCAAGAGTGCCAGACAAAATATGCACACACACAGAAATATACGTCTACCATGACTGTCAACATAAATACTAGCCAAACAATGACCAAACACCACTCCCAAATTACAAGAACTTGAAATTTGGACAATTCTTTGGAAGAAAGGGGAAAAAAATGGCGGGGGTGGGGAACAGACTACAAGAGAAAAAGAGAGGCTAAAATGGGGAGTTAAAGTGAGGAACAATCATTTTCTATTCCTTCTAGCATGATGCATACATATTCAAAAGAATTTACCTGCTGGTATGTACAGAACTAGAAAAGGGAAGCTCATAAATAAATGTACCAACTTAAATCGCCAATCTTAAGAGGGTCAAAACTCCTGAATCTCCCTGGGAACATGAAAACCCTCTCCCCATCTTTAGCCTTCAGGGGACACAGAACCAAGGTTCTGCTGCTTTGCCCACATGGGAGATGGTGATGTGGGGATGTTGTTACATTGCCTGTGGATTTCTCAGGGAGAAGTCAAGGCAGGAGGAGAGAAGACAGACATTAAATCTTTTATCCCATGAGTCACTTAATGATGGTCTAAGAAATGCATCATTAGGCAATTCTGTGGTTATACAAGCACCATAGAATATACTTACACAAAGCTAGTTGGTATCATCTATCGCACACCTAAGTCAGATGGTATAACTTACTATGTTCTTATGGGACCACCACTCCATATGCATTCCATCATGGGCCTCAACATCGCTAAGAGGGGTATGACTGTGCTTGTTATAGAAAGAGATTCAGGCTCAAGTGATGTGACTTGAGGCCCAGATGAATCCTGGTGTCCAAATGATATAACGGGTGCTCTGGCCTTTCTCCCTCCATCTTTTGAGTAGCTCTCCCTCCTGTGCCAAGGACTGCTCACTTCCAACATGGCTAGCTACCCACACAGAGTTCACCTTCTGTCTATGTCTATGCAGCCATAACTAGCCCAGTAAAAGACACAATTGTCCTTGAAACACACCGCTAATGATGAACCAGTCACTATAACCAGGGGTACTGAGTATTTCCACTAGTCTGTCTAGATCATGTGACCACTCCTTGGTCCAACAGTTAAAATCAAAATCAAGTATATTTGAACCAAAGGAACTGACTGTGATTTCTAGAGAAGGAAGGAAGGATTGTATCCTCCCATCCCCCACCCACCAAGAAAAAAGAAAAGAAAAGAAAAAGACACTGAATGGTAAAAGCACATTTTCAAGATAATTAAAAACATACAGCCACATAGAAACTTATAAATGAATGTTTATAATAGTGTTTTTCAAAATACCTAAAGATGGAAACCTGAATGTCCGTCAACTGATGAATGAATTATTCAAAATACCTAAAGGAGGAAACAACCTGAATGTCCGTCAACTGATGAATGAATTAACAAACTGTGGCATTTCAATGGACTACTGTTCAGCCATAAAAACGAAAGAAAAACTGAACTTACAAAATGTATGAACTTGAAAACATACTATGTGAAAGTCACAAAAGGCTACATAGTGTGTAACTCCATTCATATGAAATGCTGGAATGAGCCAATCTATAGAGATAGAAAGTATTTTTTCTGTGCAAAACTGTCACGACTTTCCCAATGACCTAATATATTAATGGTTATCACGGGCTGGGAGGAAAGGGAACGGGGAATGATGGTTGATGAGTATAGGGTTTCTCTTTAGGGTGATGACAATGTTACAGAGCTTGATAGTGGTGATGGTTGCTCAACTCTGAATACCCTAAAAGCCACTCGATTTGCATTTAGAAGGCTGAATTTGTGGCATGTGAATGATGTCTTAATAAAATAAAAACACACAGTTGCTTTCACACCAACATCTTCGCGGTGTCAAGTGGTGGGGATGAATAGTACGGGTATTGCCACTAGATGGAATGAGAGTTAATGGTAAATTCACAGCAAGTGCTAAGTAAAGAAGAGTTTTTGCTAATCCCCTTGTCCACATTTACCCAGTGCCCTTAAATGATCCTTTAATATAATTTTATTAATAGCTAATATAATTAATATTTACTATTATTGTTCAAATGATTTCTTCCTTTAGGTTTAAACAGATCTTGGCTGTAAGAGCACCATAAATGGTTTCCGCCCCTGGCAGCCCATTAGTCTAAGAACTTGTTCATTCTCTACTTCGTGATGTCATTGGTGCTCCCACCTTGTTTCCCTCCATCTTTTGAGTAACTGTCCCTCTACTAAGGAATACTCACTCATTCTTGATATGCAGTGCTTAGCATAGCACATGAGGAGGTGCACTTTGTTAGATGTGTATTATTACTGACCCAACTCTGCGGTCATCCCTAAGGAGCCAGTCTCTAGCATTTTTTTTTAGGAAAATGATTGAGGAAAAGGCAATTGAGGAGTATTTTTAGGAACTTGGCAGTAAATAGGATGCATCACTACTCCCAGAGTTGGCTGAAGTGCCAAGATGGTAACAAAGGGAGGTACAGGTATGGTTTAGGAAGAAAACAGCAGGTGGTAAAGCAAACCCAAGTAGATGTGACCATCCCTCAGGCTGAAAAGAGAGAAGGGAGGAAATATTGTTACATTACAGGTATTCTAGAGAGGAGGGTAGAAATACTCTGACTTCTCTTTTCCACTCTCTCTCTCTCTTTTTTTTTTTTTCCCCAGCCTCATTCTTTAGCTGAACCTAACATGTAGCCTGCTGGCCAAGGAACCCTGGGGATGCAGTCTACAACTGTCAGCCTCCAGTAGGCTTGGCCAATGTAGGGCACAGAGACAAGCAAACAGTAACTCTAAGAAAAAGAAGGAGAATAACCATGTTTTAAAAACCTGGAGTCAAGTGTTTGGTTAATGGCCTATTTGCTCCTGAGGGTTGAAGTTTTCTCAATCTAGGAGGCCCGTCATGTCATGGCCTTCTGCCCCTGGTTCTGGCAACCTCCTTCCCTTCATTAGCAAATGCTGCCATTAAAACAACAACCTAAGCAAGTCAGAGGATATGCAAAGACAACTCCTTGTGCTACTTAATTTCAAAGCTCCAGTTCTTTGAACAGCACTAAAGTCTGTTTCTCATAGAAGGCAAATTAGTTAATTTCAAATGTGCTCTGTGAATATCAACAGACCACCCAAATGTTTACTTATTTTAGGCTGTTTTCCTAGTGGGTTTAAAAAAAAAACAAAAACAAAAACAATAAAACCCTCAGTTGGTTCAAGAGAACGAAAGGGGGGCTTTCATGCATACAAATTGTCTGTATTAAGGGCCAGTTCCATATTAAAACAACATTAATTATTCATTTAGTGAAGGAGAAAAATTTACCTATCACTGAAAACCCCTAGGGTGACACTCTTTTCCACAAACCTAATTCTAAGCCAAATAGCATCCCAAATTCCCCTCTTTTTCAACCTCTCTTCCTAGAAATGAGGAAGGCTATGGGAAAGAAAACAACAGCATGCTTTAGTTACCCTGCGTCTTAGAGACTGGTACATGTGAGTTCTCATGGACCAGGAGGTCGGATCCAGAATTCCAGAGTTGAAGAACTGTGTATGGAATAATTCCCTGCCTCTAGCTCTTTAATAAAATGTAAACTTTGGAAAAAGTCAGCAGGGTCTGTTCCAGGCCTGAGACTTAGGGTCTGGCAGACAAGGACCCCCTGAGGAGGTGTATAACACCTGGCTCAGTTTCCAAGCCACCCCCTCCTTCTCTGCTTCCCCGTGACTTTCTGGAAACAGAACAATCATCCAAACTCCACTCACAGTAGTCCACCAAGAGAAAAGTCTATTGTTTTGCCAATTGGAATGCTTTAGATTTTCAACAGCAGAATTAAGGCATGTCCTAAGGAACCAAGAAAGAAGAATTTCCAAAGAATAAATTTTTACTTGCTGGGAAACAACTACCTTATTCATTGATTCATAACAAAGTCAGGGATCTGAATCTTTCTATTCTATTGATAAAACTGCCCTTCCTATCCCATCCAATGCTGTCTAGCCACAGCAATGGCCTTAAAGAATTTTGTTACTGTTCAGGTTTTAACGAATTAGAAAGTTTGAGATGTAGTCTATTGAAGTCTTGTGTGTGAACTTGACATTGCTGAAGACACAGGATTAACATTTTGAGAGTAGCAGCTATCTACACTGAGTTACCAAGGAAGGCTTCAGGAGATCTATCAACCTACAAACATCTTCCCTGAGACTTGCTGACACAGTCTGAAATCCAGCCTTGATAAGTTTATTTATTCGGCTCTTTCAGCTGTCTTGTTTTCTCAGTCTTGCATGTTCAAGTGCAAATAACACTAAGAAAGGATACTCTTAGAATTGTTTTCAGTCCTGGGGGACCAGCAGTTAGTGTAATGGCTGGCGCTGGACTCCCATGTAGTCGACCGCGGTTTGTGTCCCGGACCCAGTGGCTTAAAACTCATGCCGGGCCTGTGTGCCTAAGATCCTGAGAGGAGAATGGAGGAGACGGGATTGCGGTGTGGCCATCCCCCCTGGGGGGTGATTTCTGGCTTTCTGTCTCTCTGTCTCTGTCTGTCTGACGAGCGCACGCACCCTATAGCAAAAACCTCTTCGAAACAAACAAAAAGATGAAAAGAATTGTTGTGGTCCTTGGCACTTTTGAAAAAGTTGCCTAGGAGCATTAGGGTGTTCTCATAGCTTGAAAAGAGGATATTGAAAATTTCTAAAAATATTTTCACCTATTGGGAACCAGCAGTTAGCATAATGGCTATGTCGCTGGATTCCCACATAGTTGACAGCGGTTCGTGTCCCAGACCCAGTGGCTTAGAACTCACGTCGGGTGCATGTGCGTGTGTGCCCAAGATCCCAAGAGGAGAATGGAGAAAAAGGGATTGCGGCGTAACCATCCCCTCTGGTGGGTGATTTCTCGCTTTCTGTCTCTGTCTCTCTCTGTCTGTCTGGCGAGCGCATGAGCCCTGTAGTGAAAACCTCTCAAAAAATTTTTTTTCATCTATTTTTAAACTTTTTAAAAAAAATCACCAGATGGTGCATGCACTCATAGAGAGACACACAGTCAGTGAGAGAGGGAGAAAGGGAGAAAGCAGTCCTCGGTCGTGTGTGGTCACACGCCATAATCCCTTCTCCATTTCTCCATCCTGTCCTCGGTCGTGTGTGGTCACACGCCATACTCCCTTCTCCATTTCTCCATCCTGACAGGATTTTGGGGAATGCATACTCACACACTGGTGTGTTTTTCAAGCTGCTGGGATTAAGAGTCAAACCATAGTCAACCACGTGTGATCTCGCTGTTACCCAGTAGGCCAAGGTCTGGCTTTTCTTTATAATTTTTTTGAAGGTTTATCACTACAGCCTAATTTTTTTTGAAAAGAGAATGTTAAGTTTATTTGTTTATTTATTTTAAGGTTTTTGCCAGAGAGAGGCCAAGAGAGACACTGAAAAAGAGAAACACCGAGAAGGAAAATGAGAAATTACCCTGCAAAGGGATGGCCACACCACAGTTCTTCTAATCTCCTCTTGGGATTTTGGGCATGCATGCACATGTACCAGGCATGATTTTCAAGCATCTGGGACTCAAACCTCATTGACCATGTGGAAGTCTAGGGCCTTAATCACCATGCCACCTGCTGGTCCTGAGACTATTAAGATTTAAATATTTAAAGATTTAAATATTATTTAATCATAATCACTATCTTGTGAATATTAAAGATTTAAATATTATTTAATCATAATCACTATGCCACTTGCTGGCCTGGTGAATATTAAAGATTTAAATATTATTATTAGCTGTGTGGCCTTTGGCAAATATCTTAAACTTTCTAAGCCTCAGTTTTGCCATTAGTAAAATGGTGCAATAATACTTTATTAGTTTTGTGAGGATTACATGAGATAATTTATACAAAGTCACAAACACGGTGTTTAGAACATAATAGGTGCTCACTAAGTGGAATATGATGACAAGGATCCCCTTTGCTCCCTACAAATAGATAAACAATGAAGAACAGTGAATGTGTACAGAGAAGAGAGAAAGAGGGAAGAAGCAGATGGTTAGAACATTTCAGTGCAGCTGGCTCTCTGTTTCACTACCCTGTCCCTTGCTGGGAATAGGGAGGCTTAATAAAGGAACCATCATTGCTTTCTGTAGAGCTGATTAGATACAGAAGAGAGAGAGAAACACAGGGGAAACCATAAATAGATGCAGCTGTCTTATTCCGTAGGTCCATCCCTGGGAGAATATTTACTTAGCTCCAAGGAAACAGTTTTATTTGGCAGATTATGATTTTAAAATGTATTGCATCTGAATGCTAGCATTTCCTCTCTTCAGCTAACTGCTTTGTAACTATAATCATATGGCCTTGTAGACAGCATTTTCTGTAGCTATAAGTTTGCCTAAAATTTAACTAGTCTGATGTAGGCTTAGCTCATGTTACATGCCTCATGCAGTTATGCGATGAGACAGTAGTCAGGCAAGATAGTGTAAAACCAGACAGAATGAAATGTAGTAGATCTGGGCTCAAACCGAACATGTGGGCTGTACTTTGATGATAATCTCAATCTGCTCACCAAGAGGGTCTGCAAAGGAGGAAAAATGGTGTGGATAAGGGCTTAGTCCTCATGAAGAAGACTCAAGAGCTATGCAGATCATTTCAAAAACACATTTTCTTTTTATGGCCACTGGATGGCATGACTTTCTGGTGGCATCTTTAGCATTTCAAAAAAGGAAATCTATTTCATTAAATAAATAATGCACGTTAACCATGGCCAGGTATATGGAATACCTAGGGGAAAAGTACTGAGAGAAAAAGACGGGTATAAGACTGATGTTCATAAAACTGCCATTCTTGGGGCCAGTAGGTGGAATCGTGATTAAGATGCTGGACTCTCACATGGCCAATCCAGTTTTAGTACCAGACGCAGTGATTCGTGTGTGTGTGTGCATGGAGGAGAAAAGATTGTGGCATGGTCATTCCCCCAGGGAATGATTTCTTACTTTACCTCTCACTTTCTTTTCTTTCCCTTTTTTCCTTTTTTTTTTTTTTAAAAAAAAAGAATTACTTTATTTAACTTTATTTATTTTCATTTGACTAGAGGTAGATAGAAAGAGAGAAATAGAAAGTGAGAAAATAAGCTGCCAGGTCCAGGACTCTAACCGCACTCAGCCATGTGGGAGTCCAGTGCCCTTAACCATCATGCCATCTGCTGGCTCCACCTCTCACTTTCTCTGTCTCTCTCCAAGAACACACATGCCTTATTAAAATAAACAAACAAAACCTGCCATCCCTGCAAGTGAGCAAGGAGTTAATGGGATCTCCTAGACTTCCTGAAATTTTCATTTAATAAATTTATAGCTATAAGGACAATACCCTTCTTTCAAGCTCAATGCAGCACTTTGTCAATTGGGCCATAACACAATACTCTGAGGCCACCATATCTCAGAGAACATCAGACAGGGCTCTAGAGATTTTTGACTCCTAGGTGTGAGCCTAGACTACAGGCTGCCTCATAGCCGTCTACCTGTGAAGGCTGTTTCAGGATCTACCTTATATATAGTCTCCTCTCCACTTAATTCCAAATGTAGATATCCCTGGCTCATCTTATCAGATTTTCCCAGGTATGTTAGAAACTCCTTTAGTCTTATTTAGGATTCCAACATACATGGCTCTCTAGGTCTATCAGTTGCTATACCCATTTCCCCTGGAAACAGAAATTCCTATAAACTTTCTATATAAAAATACCAACAACACTCCAGCCAATGACCTCCACTGGTCAGCTGCTATTGATGGTAATACTACTGCCCATCTTTCCTCTCAACCCTGGCAATGACAATACAAGGAGTTTACAGAGAGTTCACAGAAAATGTGTACTATGAGAAAACTGTGTGTGTGTGTATGGTGTATGTATGTATTTTAGAGACGGTCTCACTATGTTGCTGAGGCTGGCCTTCAACTCATGATTGTTCTGCCTCAACTTCCTGAGTAGCTGGAATTAGCCACCATGCCTGCCTTGATTTCAGCAAAATTTTGCACTGAAATAAACTTGTAGTTTAATTCCATTTTTCCACAAATGTTCCACAAAAGTCCCCTCATACAAAACCAAGCAAACGTTTGAAGCAACTTGAGGTTGCTTACAGATAGGGACACTATTTCACTTCTATTATCCCAGTATCATTATTAATCACACCCATTTCATCCCTAAAATAGTTGTAATTTCACTGGTAAAATACGTGATCATGTTTACTGTAGTTTAGGCAAAGGTTATGTTGTTATAACAAAGAGTTCCCAAAATACAGTGGCTTAAAGAATATGGAGATTTCTTTCTTTCTTTGTTATGTAACAGTTCTGAGATGAGCAGGGACCAGGTTGGCAGAGTCTCTTTCCCACAAGATCATCCAGGAAGCAAAATTCCTTCTATACTGTTATTCCACCATAGTTTAGGAGGTTGAGTTGTCTAAACATTTAAGTCTTCGTTATAGTTGGGCTCCAACTCGCAGGAAAGGAAAGAGGCAGTGTGAAGGAGAGTATGTCCAAAGTTTAAAGGCCCAGGACTAAAAGCATCACAAAATCACTTCTACTCCCAATTCTATAGGAAAGAACATAGTTATAAAGCCATGTCTAATATGTGTCTAAGTTCCTTTTATTATTTTATTCATTGTCATTATTTTATTTTTTTGAAGTTGACCAGGGAGAGACAGATAGAGAGAGAAGGAAAGTGAGAAAGGAAGTGACGTTAATGAGTAATGTTGGTTCTGAACAAACTTTTGAAAACTTAGTTGACAAAATTTTGGATCAACTGAAAAAAAGCATGACTTTTGAAATCTCTGAATACCTTGGTTCTCAGTATTATTCTTTATTGAATTTATTTCTTATTAAAATATGTAGTTTTTAAGATTTTTTTTCCTGACAGTATTATGTAATTTTTTAGTGTGGGTAGATGGGAGTGCCGCTTGTATGTTTACCGTACAGCTGACATGTATTTTTGTCTATTCTTTATCTTAGTAGTTTCATGCTATATATGTACCATAACCAACCTACTGCCTATGAGGAACATGTAAGATAATGTATTTACAGCCATTGTTACAAGTTTATAATGTATTTTTCCATCTTATTTTATATGTATGTTATATAACATTCAAAAAGAATTTTTTTCTTGATTGAGAAAAGGATACAAAATGCAAAATCCACAATTTTGATAACTGAAAATTGCCAATTGTTTTGCAGCACTTTATTATATTGGGTGTCTTGTCTTTCTTGAGCTTTTAGTTAGCTAATGAATGAATACATTAGACATTTTTGGGTTTTAGTTGGGATTTTACATAGCTTGCATTTTAATCTTTGGTTCTTTGCTGCTGCTTCTATTAACCCATAGCATTATTTTAATAAATGTTATAATACCAACCTAAAAAAAAAAAAAAAAAAGAAAACCAACCTGCCAGATCTGGAACTCAACCCGTGGTCAGCCATTTGGGGGTCTAGCAGCCTTAACTACCATGCCACCTGCCAGTCCCTCTAAGTTCTTTTTAAAAGCCACTGTACTATTTTATTAGAGAATGCTGTGCTAAAAAGCAGACATGAATAGAGAGCAGAATGTCGCAAGGTAGAGGCAAGAGCAAACATAACAGGACATCACTGCATTCGCCAATTCTTGGTATCAAGTATGGTCAGCTGTTCCTCTGGGGCTATCTTGAACTTGAAGGCCAAATGAACTATTAGAGAATAATTTATTTGCTGGTTTCCATTTACTATTGGTTAAAAAAAAACACAATAAAAAAACAAACAAAAAAACTTGAGTGGCATTAAATCTCCTGAAGTTTCAAGTTGCACATCTTTTATTCCTTGCTTGCTTCTATACACCCATACAGAGCAACCAACGCAGTTCTAGAGGCTCAATTGTACGAGTACGCACCAATGCACACAACTGTGTAACCACTACTACGGTCAAGGTACAGAAAAGCTCCATCACCTCAAAAAATGTCCTTTTGCTCACTTTTCTTTAGCCGCATAAGCAACCATTGGTCTCTCTTCTCACCTACTTACCTTTTTCAGAATGTCATGTAAATGGAATCACACCATATGTAGCATTGATTCTAGCTTCTTTCATTTCACATCAAATGCATGATGTTCATATATGTTATTCAATATATCAAAGTATTCTTTGTTGTTGTTGAATAGTATTCCAAAGTGTGGACATAATATAGTTTGATGGTTCTTTCATGAGTTCAAAGACATTTTGCTTATATCAAGTTTTGAATTCTTAGGAATGAAGATGTTATAAATACCTGCCTACATGTTTTTGTAGGG
>NW_006160083.1:175407-188577 GCF_000334495.1 Tupaia belangeri chinensis | reverse complement strand
CCTCACAACAATCTTCTGGAGATAGATTTTTAATATCCCTATAATGTACATGGAAAAAACTGGGTTTCAGAGAAGTTAAGTAACTGACCCAGTGTCACACAGCTAGTTGAATGATCAAAACTAGATTTGAACCCTAGTATCTAAAGCCCATGGTCTTTCCTTGAAAAAAATGAAAGACACATAAACAAATACAGTAAGTGCCAAAAACTACAACATGAAGTGTCAAATGTGTATCTGATCCTTTTTTCATGGAAATCTCTTCTCTAAGCAGACAAGATGGTGGTAGGGTTGTAACAGAAGTGCCTCCAGGAGGGCAACTTACTCAGTTTTGCTTTATGCGGTTTTCCAAGCACCTTGGACAGAATTCAATAAATATTTCTTTATTAATTTATTCTTAATCCCAGAGGGCACATGCATATGTGTGCACAGAGGAGGGAGAAAGAGAAAAAGAGAGAGAGAAAGCAATCCCCAACGGGGCCTGGTCATGCTACAATCCTTTTTCTTCCATTTCTCTATCCTGTCAGGATCCTGGGCATGCACATGCACTCCCGGTGTGTTTTTGAAGCCGCCTAAGGCAAGGCATGAACCCCGGTTGGCCATGTGGGATTCGGCTTCCTCTGCATAGCACTTAACCACTGAGCTATGGGCATGTCCATAATAAATATTTCTTGAATGAATAAATGAATTTCAGCCGAACGGCATAGCATGTGTAAGAGCATGTCTCCTGGTTTCCATTATGTCCCCTTCCCTTATCCGCAGTCTCTGCTTCAAGTGGGAGAGAAATTTCCCAGCTGCTTTTAATAATGGTCTTTGCAGCAATCTTGACTGGATGTTTAAATTTCCAGCTATCCAGGTCACACACCCTTCAAGCTTGGGAGTCAATGGTCTTCACCTCTAGCAAGCCTTCTTGGACAGGCAGGCCTTGGTGTCTCTGAGCTGCCCCAATGCTCAGAGGAGTAAAACAGAGGTGTAACTTTGAAGGCAGGCTGTCTTCCAGTATGCTGCCAGCTCCCTGGGTGCCATGGATTCTGTTCCTTCTCTGTAAGGCAGCTTGTCTCTAAGATTCTGGCCAAAGGCTAAAACCCAAGAATTGTAGGTCTCAGGTGAGAGAAAAGGAAAGGATAAGCTATGATTTGAGAAACTCCCTGGGGAGAGGGGTTTAGGCAGCTACCATGGGATTTCAGGAACTCAGGTGAAGAGTCTCTCCTTCTTCCTTATTAGCAGTACGTGCTATTATCGGAATATTGAAAACACTATAATTAAAAGAATGACCTCTGTCCCAACATTGGAAGAGTAGCAGTTAACGCATCAGAATTAATGTTTTCTAGAGGCATATTCAAGCACAGAGAGTTATACAAAAGAATGTTCCTTGTAGCCTGGTTTTCTTGTCATCAAAAACCTGGGACATTTTGCATATCATTAACTATTTTTCTACCAGTTCATTTTAAATAGCTACATTTCATTTGAAAATTGATTTCACCAAGTGTCAGGATATATTTATGTGTTTTTTTTGTTTATATTTTATCACTGTACATTTTTACAGTGTAAAACATGGTTTTCCCAGCATATATATGGTGCATATTAATCAAGTCAGAGACATTTTATTTTCTTTTTTAGAGAGAGATTTTTGCTATAGGGCACATGTGCTCGCCAGAGTGACTGAAAGCAAGTAATAACCCTGGGTGGAGGGAGTGGCCACACCACAATCCCTTCTCTTCTTGCGATTTTGGGCATTCACACACACATGCCTGGCGTGAGTGTTAAACTGTTAGGTCTGGGACTTGAACCAAGGTTGACTACATGTGAGTCCAGCGATGTAATCATTACATCATTTGCTGATCCCATCAAGTCAGAGACACTGCCATATATATTATCATCAACAGATAACTTTTCATTTTGTCTATTAAAAGTTTTTTTTGTTGTTATTCCAGATCCCCTATTAGCCATTTTCTTCTATACTATCTCTAGTATCTACAGTTGGCTTCACTGCTATTATACCTTCCAGTCTGTCATTTCTGCTATAGAGTGCAGACATTCCATATATATTGAGGACATACAATGTTTGTCTTTCATAGTCTGACTTAATTCACTTAGTATTAAATAAATTAATTCTATATTCATCCAGTTTATATTAAATGTGAGGTTTTATTTTATTTTATTTATTTTTTTTTATGGCTGAGTAATATCCTATAGAGTACATGTGCCACATTTTTTTCAACCCACTCATCTGTTCTTGGACATCTGGGCTGATTCCATGTCTTAAATAGTATATTGTTTTTGGAAAACAATATTACCACATGATGGTTAAGACAATGGGCTTTAGTGTGGGTTTTGGGTTTGTTTCACCTGGCATTTTTGGGCTACCTAACCATGGCCTAGGGACTTAATTAATGTTCTTTCATCAGGACAACGAGGATGATAATAATATTGGGTTGTTGGAAAAGTCATGATGTACTTTTGTATGCAAAAATGAGTCATGACTTTTCTGACAACCCAATACCTACTTCATAGGTCTCTTGTAAGGTTCTAATGAAATAATTTAAGTGAAATACCCAGTAAGCAGGAAGCCTGCTATACACATTAGCTATAATTACTGGTAAAAAAAATACATATATATATAAACAACACAGAAAGATATAATTCTTAAAAATCACCTGCAGTCCTTCCACCTAGAGATAATCAATGTTTAATTACATCAAATTGCACTTGTGTTCCTGTAACCAATATATTGCAGGCATCTTTTTATGCCAAATGGTATTGCTTTATAGTCTATATCATCTTTCTAAATTACTACAGAGCATTCTATTGCTGTAAACATACCAGGATAAATTATTATGAGAGAAGAAAATAGTTAAGCCCAGCAGATCACAAGTCCTCAGTTATATGCATGGCCAAATCTTCACTGTGCGCATTTTATACCAGCTAAAGGAATTTAGCTACCAGCTCAGCCTCTGCAGAACCAGGAAGGAACTGGGAACTGTGCTTCCATTTCTGAATCTGAGCTGACCTCGATTGTTCCAGGACCATCACCTTTCACCTGCACACTCACTATTGGCACTCAGAAGAATTAAAATGGGAAACAGTCAAACTCCCTGTGGCTTCTGCTGACTCAGCGAGAGGGGACCATGAGAGTTCACAGTGGTTTGGCAGTGCAGGGCTCAGCTCTGTGGAGGCTCCAGCCTCCTGGGGGCCAGATGAGGGGAGGGCTTGTTTACACTGCATCCCAGACCAAACAGCTGGGGAAACCCTAACCGCTGTAATTTTGCCCTACTGCCTAAAAGAGGAATTTGATTATACCACACAAGGAAAAAGTTTCTTTTTCTCAATCTTTGTTTCTCTCTCTCTCTTTCTTCACATCTATTTTTCCCTTTACTTTATCTCCTTCCTTCTCTTTTCTTCCTTTTAGTACCCCCTCCTCTTCTCCTCATTCCCTTTCTTTCCCTTTTTTCCAAGTTCTATAACAAAGTACTTTGGAGAACATTTTACAAAAAGATAAATCCTTTGGAGTCAAAAGAATTTTTTTCCCCCAAAGATTTATTTGCAGCTGAAAGAACTAGTGAAATAAATGGGTCAAAGTCCTCTTTCTTGTTTGGGCAATATGTCTGTGGAAAGTACTGAAAAGGCCCAACCTCACAGTGACCTTAAAAACTACATTTTGGGAAAAAGAGGATTAGAGTTGGGTTTCTACTCATGCCTCCCTTGGGTACAATGACCCAGACCCTTCGGTTGGAGAATTCATTCCTCCAATCAAAGAAAAGGAAGTCCAGACTGGAGCAGCTAACCTTCCAGCTGTATGCCATCTGCCAATTCTGACAAGGATCAGTTCTACATTCTCTTTGGAGGCATTTATCCACACACCGCACAGGATAAGGACTTGTGGCCTACAATCAGAGCCCTCATTTCACTCCTCATTTATTTATTAGGAAAGCAGTAGAGAGTAGCATAGTGAAACACAGATCACAATTCTGCTATTACCCTGTGCCTTCCAGATTGTGATGCAACCTCTCTAAGCTTCCAGTTTTCCATCTGTAGAAGTGGAAATAACACTGGCATCTATCTGACAAGCTTGTATATACTGAAGGCTGATTAGCATAGTACCTGGGTTCAGGCAGTTTGCCATCCTTGGGAGTATAATTATTAATAATTCACTTAGCTGTAATTCCAATTCACCAAATTAGCATGTAGCCCACACTTGCCACAAGGAAAAGCACACATCTGTTTATCAAATGCTCTTGCTGGAATTGAAGTGCGTAATGCCTCGAATATTTTATTGATCTATCAAAAATAAACTATTGAAAGGCAAAGTGAAGTTAGGCGGGCATGACTTGAATCTCTACAGGCTCCCAGCCATAGCTGGCTGAGCTCTGTTTTTCTAAATGTTTGTAAAATGTGTGTAATAATCGAGTTCTCAATGCACCATCCATTGCCCTCTCATTTTTAGAATACACTTTTTTTTTTCATTTTTGAAAACTGGAATAACATTCCTGTCTCCAAATCCCTGGCCTTGCTCCTAGTTGCTGATTTCTCTGATTTTACTGACAGTGGTTTTGTAATCACATCTGCAAGTTCTGTATTTTAGAATTTAATCCAACTTGGACTCATTAAGTGTCTTGCTCCCCATTTAATATAGCTTGTGCACTGTTACTACAACCCACTCTTTAAAAACATATTTCTTTGAAACACACACACACACACACATGCATACACACATATAAAGTAGTATATGTTCATGGGTGATAATTTAAAAAATATGGTCCAGCAAAAGAGAAAGGTCACTAATCACCAGTAATCCTATCACAGAGATAATGGTGGTTCACAATTTGAGATAACATCTTCTAGAATTTTTTTCTGTGTAGAAATAGATACATGAGCTGTCAGATAAATAAAGCATGAACATGATTTCCTTGTAATTTGTTCTTCCTCTGCAACCTTATTTTTAATGTTAGTGGGCAGTTTCATTGTAGTAATGTGAGATTTTTAAGAAGCTCAGTTCCATTGACTAAGCATTTGCCTTTTCAGCTGTATTAATGCTACAGTCGCTACTTTGGTAAAAGAAACAGGAACACAGTAAAGAGTTGCCAGATACCTTTGAGTAAGAGGGCTCCCGGAGGTCTGAAAGTGTAGAGGTGGAGCCTGTGCCTTGATCCTCTCATTCTCATGCTAGATGACTGACTTCAGGCAAGTCACTCTAATCCTTCAGGGACTCGATTTTCCTTCTGAAAATTCTCTCTAGTTAAAGTTGGGTTGGTTTGGGGCTGGGAGTGTGATAGACAGTGGCCCCTGGATTGGGCTCCTATGAAGGTTAAATGAGACACTGAACATAATACTTGCATCACAGAGCTTAGCTCTAGGAAATGCCCAATAAATAGCAGTTATTGTTGCTGATTTTATTTTTGCTGTAAGATCGTGTACAGTACAAGGTCTACGTACTTTGAGAGTAAAGATGTTGTTAGAGGTCAGTGATTCAGGGATTACATTTTGAGCTCAGGAATTTAATTCAGGGATTTACATTTTGCGCTCCATGCAAAGTGAGGGGAATCCAGTATCACACTGTAAATAATATTAGTATGAGAACTCATGTAGAGGCACTCACGTAATACGCACGGTTAATTCTGTTAGAATGGGACCTATGTGATCCTAAAAATCATCAAGTTATGTGAAGCAGCGCCATGGAGACCACAAGGTTTATAAGAAATAGGGTTACAGCAGTGGTTTTCAACCACTCACAAAATCTTATGTAATTTTGCCCCTCTCCCTGGAAGACATTTCCCAATGTCCACAATCATTTTCATTTGCTAAAATAGAGGATGAAGAAGGTGGTGCTACTGGCATCTAGTGAGTAGATAGCAGAGGCCAAAATTGTGGCTAAGCCTTCCTCAATGAGTAGGCCAGATCCCCACCCAAAGCAAAGAATGATGTAGTCCAGAATATCAATAGTAATGAGGCTGAGAAACCCTGGGTTTGGGACACAACAGTCAAAAACTTGTCGGTGATGCATAGATATATATATAAAGACTAATAAAAACAGTAACACAGTTTAACCTTTGTTAAATAGTTTAAAAATGCATAAATGTGAGAACAAGTACTGTGCTTTATCTTGAAAAAGACCCGATAATTGCTAGTGGACGTGGGCATCGGTGGCGCTCAGGAGCTACTGTGAAGTAGTGGAAGGGGTTATCCAGAATCTGAGGGAACGCTGGAGCAATAGGTGTGCATGGGTCTGGCTCATCACAGGGGGGAAGCCGAGGAGTACGGTGATGCAGGAAGTACGGGCATTTTGTAGACAAGGGAAGAATGTGCATTTTGTGTATTCTTATGAGGTTTCATTCAGCCGGATGCAGTTTTCTGCCCTTATCTAGTGTTTCTTGGGAATTAAAACATGCTTAAGCAGACAGGAAGCTTGGTTATGTTCAGATTATTCCCTAAGATATCAATGCCATTGGAACAAACTTACGTTTTTAAAATATGCCTTTTAGCAGAACTGACGTCATATAGTTAACGGTGTTAAACTGAATTGACCAAAACTAAAATTCACAGCAACAATGATTCTTGAAAGTGTGGCAAAATTCATTATCAAAGAGACTTTTAATCCATAGAAATTAACAAACAAATGTTTAGAGAAACAACTAGTGCCTTGTTTAAATAAAACTCTTTCACACGCCATTGTAGATCATACAATTTTCCATGAACTGGCAAGCAGCCCATACTATTTATGACAAAGTCTATTTAAAGTCCTGTATAATGCTGAAATATTTAAGGGTAAAAGTATATGGTACATAGCATCTGCTTCAAAATATCTGGATAAGAACAGTGAGTGAGAAGAGCCAAAAGGATCCAAGATCAGATATCACTGATGAATAAAGTTCGGCGAGGAGAACATGAGGCTTGGTTATAATCTACATATTTTTATATAATAAAATGAAAACAGTTAACATAAAAATGATATGCAAGCAATGAACATGCATGCAGATTCACATGATTAGTTTTTAAGTGGTAATGCTATTTTTGAACATAGGGTATTGTCACTGTTACGAAATACTGAGCTAAAAAAATGGAATGTGAGGAAGGTATTTAAAGCATGTTATTTTCCAGTTCAAAAGGACCAAATCTGATGGGTAAGGTATGATAGGTATCAAAATTAGACGTCACTGTTAAGAAAATTAACATTCAAATCTTGGTCAATGGCAAGGCAAAACACTTAAGAGTAGAGTTCCCAGAGCTGAGGATGTGGGTCATGCTCACAGCAGAGGTGAGACACTGAGCCAGGGAAGAGCGTGAGATGTGACCAAGCAGAGTGCCCAGAGTACAGTGTGGGTTAAGAGCACTGGTGGGCATTAAAGTCTGACCCCCCTGGGGAGGCCTGTTTCACCAGGTGAGCTTGGACAAGTTAATTTAATCACTCTGAGACATTTAGTTTTCCTTCAAGTTTGTAAAAGCTGGATTGTTGTAACTGCAACAGCAACAAAGTGTGAGATTTAAACAAACTATAAAATGGATGTTTGAGGTAATAAAGGCAGAATTAAGAATAAATTTGCAGAAGCTTTTAAGCAATTCTGAGTCTTTCTACGAAGGATCTGATGAAAGCTAGAAAACCCTCCTCAGAAATGTGTATATATAAGAGTTTGTAATATTTTGAGAGTTGAAAGATCCCTAGATATCCATCCAGGTTTCTGAGTTAAGAACCGGGAGCAGAAGCTGTGCCAACCATCAGTCTCAAAGTCACAGGTGGGACAGTTACATATATTCTTGTCACTGCAGCTGTCCTACCTGAGTTAATTCTCCAAATTCAAATACCCTCCAAATCCTACCCTACTCTTCAAAGTTCCCACTTTTAGAATGCCTTTCTCCATCTGTGCTATCTACAGAAGTTTCTCCTCTGAACTCACTCTTATCAGCATTGCTATTTTGGTCTTTGAGCATAGTCTTTTTGAATGCTTATCTCCGTGAGCATGTGCGTGTGTCCTCTCTGACTAGATTGCCATCGACGTGAGAGCAAGGCCATTTATCATATTTCCTGGTCCCCCCCCTCCCAGTGTCTTATAGAAAACTGACAGAAACGTGGTTTTCAGATAAGTGTCCATAGAACATTAATTGAATGAATGACTCTCTTACTCTTTACCCTAGTACTTTAAGCTTTGTATCTTCTGTTCCTTTTGTTTGGAGTACCTTCCCTGCCCCAGGACTTCCTAGAAACTCCCATTTGTGTTTTGAATCTCTGCTCAGAGCCCTTAGGAATGTCCACCACTCTCCACTTTCTTCCTTTCCCAGCCGTGTTCCCTGATGCCATCCTATCAGCCTCTGGAAGCCTCTGCCATGTACCAACAGGCAGGTGACCACGTCGCAACTGTCCCCTATGGGTGCATTCATATTGATTGGAACGTGTGGGTACACCGAGACTGTTGAACAAAGACGGATAGGTCTACTTGCTTCTACATTTATTTTCATGTGCATTTGTTTGCTTATGTACTTTTCTTTCTAATTGCCAGGGGGTGTGTGTGCTTACCAGAGAGAAACAGAAAGACAGAGGGAGAGGGAGAAAGCGCCCTCCAATGGGGTGTGGGCACACTACACCCCTTTTCCTCTGTTTATCCATCTTGCTGGGATTTTGAGCACACATGCTTGCATACATATTTTTCAAGCCACTGAAGCTGGGATTTGAACCACTGTTGGCGATGTGAGATCTATTTCCCATAGCCACTGGGTCTTAGGGTCAGCCATTATTGTGCATTTGAAACAATGTAACCATATACTAGGTTAAAAAAAAGAGAGCAGGTTAAAGAAAAATAAGTTGGGCCAGCTTTGTGGGGCATCAGTAATGTGTTGCTTGAGAGAAAATGGGTCCCACACAGCAACTTCAGTTCAAATCCCTGAATAGGCCTGCCTGAAACATACCAAGTGAAAACACAACTGCCTGAAACCCAGTGGGCCAGAGGACACGAGGAAGGGGATCATGGTGTAACCAGACTCTGTGGAGCATGTTCATCTCTTTCTGTCTCACACTCATGTATGTGTATAAGCACTCTATCATCAATAAAATATATATATATAAATCACCCCCCAGGGGGGATGGCCACACTACAATCCCTTCTCCTCCATTCTCCTCTCGGGATCTTGGGCACGCACACACAAAACAGTAAGCCAATAGTACTCTGCTTGTTACAGAATGATGGCAAGATTTGGGAAGGAAGCGTTTCTTCATTTGATCATTGTTTTTTCAGCATTAAGTTGGCATCGAAAAAGGCCAGTACGCTGTAATGTCTGCCTCCCTTCCTGGGACACAGCTTCACAGGGCAGGGACAGGCCCTAAACCAGCTCTGTGACTCTAAGAGCTGGTGCTCAGCAATGGCATGCTGGCTTGAACCATACTGGATTGAATTTTAAAATGCTGTCCCACCATTAGCTTTGTTCTCCTCAAAGCACCTTCCTTGTGTCTGCTTCCTGGAAAGGAAGGAGAGCAGGCATGCGAAGGAAGTTCACTGCTCCCCTGTCCCCCACCCACCACCAAACAAACAAACAAACAAAAACATCTCCAAGTGGTCCCAATAGACCATTGCAGGAGTCTATTCAAGTCTGATCTTACCGGATGCTTTATTTGATTCTCTTCTTTTTGGGTTTTCTGTCCAGTATTCAAGTCTATTTAGGAATATACCTAGAACTTTCTTTGCCTTGGACACCATTAGCCAAAGACTCTTAGGCTTTCTTCACCACAGAGACTGCCTTCACTCACCCAAGTATTTGCTAACCTCATGGAACAAGGCTGATTAGCTAGTTGATGGCCGAGGTCTGGTTTACTGAAAGAGAGGAAAAGTAAAACAGGGAAATTGCAGAGGGAAAACCTAGAAGACTCACACCTGCTGAAAAGAACTAGAGGGCGGGGATGGAGCCCGAAAGTTCCCCAGGAAACTTCCTTAGGGAGGTGACGGAAAGTTCCAAATATGAAAGGGCTTTGTGTAAAAGGTGAGGGTGAGAGGAGTGAGTGAGTCGTGGCTGGGAGGCAAACAAAGAGAGGAAAAGGGAAAGGTCAGGCGCTTCCACTTTTCAAGGTAACAGGAGTCCAGTCCAAGGAATCCACCATTGAAACTGGCTCTAATCACTGGTGATTCATTTTGAGAAAAATCACAAAGGACGTCCCCTCCCCCCCACCCCTGTTTCCGCTTTAGGGATTTCCTAGGTTGAAAGGGCAGCCCAGTTTGAGTCACTGGTTTTAAGGAACTCCCCCCCCCCCCCAAAAAAAAAAAAAAAGAACGCGAAACAACACAAACACCACCGAACGTGAAACAGATCAAGTACGCTCCTGAGGACTGTTAACTCTGTGTTTACAAGAACTCTTTAAAAAATCATTTATCTACAATCAGATCTGGGTGCTTGTTAAGTCCATTTACTATAGGACTCCTGCCTCCTCCTTTTGTTTGTTTTGCTATAGGGCGATATGTGTTATCGCCAGAGACCAGAGAGAAAGAGAGAGAGAGATTGAGAAATCATCCTTCTGGGGGATGGCCACGCTGCAATTCCTTCTTCTCTAGTATCCTCTCTGGATTTGGGGTACACATGCACATGTACCTGGCTTGATTTTCAATCTGATGGGGGTCCAGGACTCAAACGCCACAACCAGCCATGTAGGATCCAGTTCCTTAACCTCCATGCCACCTGCTGGCTCCTTTCTGCCTTCTTCTTTTTTTTTTTTTTTAATATTTTATCTTCCCACTTTGTCACTTTGTTTGAATGGTCAGAGGCTCTGCCTGGAAAGTAACCTTGAATTTGCAATCAGTTCTATTGCTACTTGCTATTAGGTACAAAAAGGATCAGCTCTCCATTTTCGTGGAGCATGGTTAGAAAGCAATACATTTCCCAGGAGCAGCAACACAATTTAGTTGTATTTGACTAAAAAAAGTTACCAGTTTTCAGTGCCTCAGGTGTTCTGTGTATATAATGTACTCTATTTCTCCTAAGAATCCAAAGGTAGAGAAGACTTGCTTACTAGATTGTTGAGACTGAATTAATTCCCAGAGAGGTGAAATTAGTGGCAATCTAGCTAATAAGTGGCAGAGCTAAGATATGGACCTCAGGTTTTATATGCTCCAAATTGTCTTTCTAGAAACTCTACAAGAACAGAGAATGAAGAAAAAAGGAGTGGGATTCAGCGTAACAGTCAAATAAAATACAACTTATTGCATATATCCGTAACATGCTGTACCTGGCTATGAAATAATTAAGCTAACATCTTGATTTATAAGTGCCAGTTAGTCCCTGTGAATCCCACTGGCCATGGACTTCAATGTTCGCTATTTATTTGCCAGTCGATCCCCTCAACCCAAACTTACATCGTAATATTTATTTTGTTAATTGTTGGGAAGAGAGAGTAGCCATTTATAGGTCATGATTTTGTTTTTTCTTTTAACTTTTTAGTTCCTGGTGTTTCTGAGCACCAAGAGCAACTTCTCATTTCCATGAGGATGAAAGATGTGAAAGGAAATCATGACTGTGGGCTCTCTCTTGCCATTTTCAATTCCAGGAGTACCTTCTCTACTTACGAAATAATCGAGCAGTACAAATCAGTACAGAAAGGGAAAGAGAACTAAACAGCTGACATCTCAAGGAAGAGGGGTAGGAGATGAGAGAGGGTGGGGGGAACACAATCTCTCATGGCCAGGAGCTTCATGACTTTCTGCCATGCCCAGACCTTGTTGCCATTATGCGCCAGCTGATATAGTCCTGCCATTAGGTTGTTTTTATTTTTTGAGTGTTGATTTCAGTGCTTACTGATAATCCACGGGGTATCATCTTCCCAGAAAAAAACCCTCTTAATCATGGACTGTCTGAAATTGATTGCTCAATTTATCCATGATAAAAATAAAGTACCAGGGCTGCACGTTTCATAACTACTGGAGAAGAGAATAACTCGGAGTTCCTGGAGCCCGGTGAGGCCCTGGCGTTATCTCCTAACAAGTCCCAGTCACGTTCATCCTGATTGCCCTCTTGGAGAGTCAGTTCTAGAAGGAACGTTTAACTTTCTAGTATGCTGCCACACGTGTACTTCTGCCTTCATTCATCCCCAGGCCAAATACCAGGGCTAATGACTGTCCTTTGGTGATGTTGTCCAGACCCTCTTAAGCCCACTCTCACACTCTGCAACATTCTTGTAGGCTGCTGGGAAAACTCTAGCTGGGCTGGCTTATAAAAATGAGGAATTTGTCTCTTCCTTAGAGATCCCATCACTTCAGCATACTCTTCCTGGGAGGTTTCACATTCTTTGGAGCTCCCAACTCTCCAAGCATAATCCTGAGCCTACAGCTTGTTTGAGCAGAAATGAATTGAGGTAGGAAGAGTACGCGCTACTATTTCCAGTTAAAGATAGTAAAACCAAGACCTTTAGGTTAAAATTCTTGTATTTGCCTGGTGTCACAGACCTAATTTGAACATTAACCATCAGGCTGGCACCAGATGACATTTAAGGCTTAAATAAAGAATATCTTAGCGGACGGTGGAGTTACATGTTTGGGGCTGGATAAAGCTGAATGTCAGGCACCTCTGGTATCAGGAAGTAAGGGGATGGGGTAGCGAGAAGGGATGGAGATGTGAAGAAGCTGTGGGGAGGACCTCTTAGAGTCATGGGCAAGCAAGTGACATTTGTCTTTGCCAAAAGTAATTGAGTATGAGTTTTTAAAAGAGTGGATTCATAGTATCACTATTGGAAGCCTGGAGAGAAAAGACATGTTTCTCTTTGCTCTAGTTACTTCATTTCTTCTAAGTACAAATAAAACCACCACCTCACAAGGTTACTATATGGAAGAAATCAGATAATATAGATCAGAGTCTCTTAACAATGACACTATTCACATTTGGGGCTGGATAATTCTTTGCTGGGGCTGGGGTACACCTGTCCTACGTATCCACTAGATCCTGACTTTATACTCCTCACTCCAAGTCACAACAACCAGAAACGTCTCCAGATATTGCTTTTGACAAATGACCTTTAGGAAGTGAAACTGTCCCCAGGCGAGTACCACAAATCTAGATGAAGGCCTTAGTACAGTGGTAGGCATACAGCAAGCGCTTAATATATCATTACTATTACTCATTCTCCATTCTGCTCTTTTCTTTTTGATTTTGCCAGAAGGTACATGTGCTTACCAGAGATAGAGAATAAAAAGGAATCTTCCATGGGAAAGA
>NW_006160083.1:150462-175376 GCF_000334495.1 Tupaia belangeri chinensis | reverse complement strand
CACAATCCCTTCTTCATTTCTCCCTTAGGGCACACATGCACACGTGCCTGGTGTTGTTTCTCAAGCTGTCAGGTCCAGCACTTGAACTGTGCATCAGTCACGTAGGATCCGGCCAGCTTAACCACCATGCCACCAGTAAGCCCTCTTCTCTTCTTTTCTAAGATTTATTCTTGTCTTCTTCCAAATAATTTCTTGTTCTGCATCTTATCACTTGTATTCAAAACCACCTCTGAAAGTGTGTTTATTTTTATCTGGGCACATCATCCTAAAGAGTTAAATTTAGGTACCAGTGACTCAACTAAGGCAGGTATTTTATAAAGTTTCCTTCCTTGGGACCAGCAGTTAGAGTAATGGCTATGTTGCTGGACTCCCATGTAGTGGACCATGGTTCGAGTCCCAGACCCAGCAGCTTAAACTCATGGCAGGCATGTGTGCGTACGTGCCCAAGATCCTGAGAGGAGAATGGAGGAGAAGGGATTGTGGCGTGGCCATCCCCCTTGGGGGTTGATTTCTTGCTTTCTATCTCTCTCTCTCTTTCTGGTGAGTGCACGCACCCAATAGCAAAAACCTCTCCAAATAAAGGAGAAAATTTCCTTCTTCATATCTCAGAAGACAATCTATGCAAATTGTTATGCATACTACCACTTAGAAGACGTGAATTAGTGGGCTGTAAAATGCGTTCTCTGGCATACCAGTTGTGAAGGATATAAGTCTTAATATTATGTAAGAGTTCACTGGTTAAATAAATTTGAGAAATTTCTGGGTTGACCAAAATTAGGCAAGTCTCACTACTTCTCACACCTTTCCAGAACCCTTAAGAGACTAATATTATTATTCTTGAAGAATATTATTATTCTTGAAGAAATATAGTTTGTAACTTTTCATAAACTTATGAATTATTATTGAAGAAATTATTATTTTGTATATAGTTTGTAGCTTTTCATAAACTTACTTCATTATGACACCAGGTTTATAGGTCAGGGGTCAGCAAACTACAGTCTGTGGGCCAACTCTGATCTACCACGTATTTTCGTAATAAAATTTTACTGGAGCACAAACATGTCCATTTGTTTACATAACGGCTATGGCTGCCTTTCTGCCATGATGGTAATTTGAGTGGTTGTGGCAGAGACACTACAGCCCTGAGGCCTAAATTCCTTATTATCTGACTTTTCAAAGAAAAAGTTCATCAACCCTATTACAGGCTGAATGTTCTGTGGAATGCATAGGACATGATGGTTTGGAGTACCTCCTTGAGAAGGATTTCGAAGGTCATCTAGCTCACTTGTGGCTGTGTGTGCTCGTGATGACCAGAGTCCTTAGAACCATCTGGGGAGCTTATAAAAAAATGCAGATTTCTGAAATCCTATCCTGATCTAGTGAACCAGTAGGTCCAAGAGCTGGTGTTTAACCAATTCATCAGCGTATCTTTGATCAAATCCTACTGCCAACCCAGTAATTGATTCTCTCAAGTAGCCTTGGCATGATCATTCGGCCTTTTTTTTCATGCCCCTAAAGATGGAAAACTCACTACTTCCAAGCAGCCTGTTCTACTCTCAGTCTATACTAATTAACTCCAAGTTCCCTATGGTGAACACAAGTTTGCCCTTTAGGAATGTCTAACCATTGGCTTTTACTTCCTTCTACTCTAAGCTATTGCTGACTAAAGGATATAGTTAATCAGTAGGCAGAGGACAGAACTGTCCCCAAAACCTACATTTTCCCCACTAGATCTAGAATTCCTCAGGAAACCTTTTCTGGCTTCTTCAAGCAGAGTTAAGTGTGTCCTGCCCTATACTTTCGAAATGCATTGTGAGTTCCTCTAGTTTTGCATTCTCCACATTTCTGCAATTCAGTGTTGTGGTGGAAAGCACAGTTATTTGACCAAGTAAGACAAGCCTGAGGTTCTATCAGCTGGCCCTGTCCAAACTGTGGGTCTTTGTGTGTATTACTTTGCCTTAGTCTTCCATTTTCTTAAATGTAAAAAGGATATGATAATAGCACTACCTGGGGATAAAAGTCTGGGGGCTTAAGTAAGATATCGAAGGTATAGGGTTTAAGGGAGAGCCTGGTTCACAGTAAGTGCTCAATCAATATCCGTAAGGAAGGAAAGAGGTTGGTAAGTCCCCACTGGGTGGTAAACTTCTCCAGGGAAGGGGCCTATCTATAAGTTATCTTCCTTTGACTCCCCAGAGGCTGTCACACAATAAATGTCTAGAAATAAAAGATTTATTAAGGCAATGATTTAAAGACTGAGCGAGGGCAGATAAAACAGTGGTCAAGAGCAATGGGACAGGAAGATCATCCGCCTAGTTTCAAATCCCTTCACCACCTGTTGCTTCATGTGTGGTCTTGAGCAAAGAGATCCGCTTTTCTAAGTTTTAGTTTACTCCTTGGTCAAATGAAGTCCTTCCTATGATGGTTGTGGATATTAAATAAGATAATGCAGTTTAACACATTTTTTTTTTCAAAAGCTCAATAACAGCTGTAGTTATAATAATTATTATATAACTAGCACTTAGCACATTAAAAAAGCACTTAACACATTTATAAAAACCTCAGTAAAGGCTACAGTTAAAATAATAATTGTTACTACCACCACTATTATGAATAGTTTTCTCTCAGCATGGTCCATTAGTTGCTAGGATAAGAGAGTTGCCTGGAAAAGATGTCTTTCTTTGTTCATGGAGAGGTCATATCTCTGCTTTTTTCCTATTTATTATCCTCGGATTCCCTGAGAAATACATAGCTAGGGCAATGTCTTGAAATCTGGGACTAGGTTGACAGAGCCCCATGCAAATCTATCTTGAAGTTACACACACTGTAAATCCTGTGGCTACACTAAGCTGTGCATATTAACACTTCCAGTCCCATAAACCAGACTCCCCTTTACCCCTGGCTATTTGTAGCCTGTTAGGTGCAGACTTACTTAAACTCCTAAACAAGGAGTTTGTCTCCTTTGGGACATACCCAAAGGAGATGGATGAATATCTTATGTCCAAATCAAATAAAGGAGAACCATAAATACCAGGGCTTGAAGACATCAACATTTATACTCAAAAGGTTTGTCTACCGCTAAGGCTGACTCTCCACTCCCTGAGAGGTCTGCCTTTGATTACCTCCCTCTGACAAGAGACTGATGACCAAATCTGAGCACCTGGAGCTTTGAGTGCACCCACATCCAGAGAGGTCAGATAAACTGAATATTGAAAGTCAAACTCTCTAATCTATCTGCTGGGCACTATTCTAGGCCCTAAAAGCAAAAGACAGATATGCACTATTCCTGCTCTGATTGAGCTCATGTCCAATGAAGATAGACATCAACCAAGAAATTGCATCGAAAAATGTAAAATGACAGTGAATACACTGCTATGAAGCAAAGATTCAAAGTGTATAAGATCATTTAATAAGTTATTTGTTGATAAGCAGATCAAGGAACTCACCTATCAAAAACTTTTAAAACCATGGAACTCTAAATGGGTGGGAGTTATGCAGACAAAGTGAACATATGGATTGGTTTGGAGACTGATGTTGACAGAAGGCATAACAGTGAAGGCCCTGGGGCAGGAGGGAACAAGGCACGTCAAAGGCACTGAAAGATGGTCTGTTTTCATTAGAAGAGTGATAATCATGATATATTAGTAAGTAAAAATAATAATAATAATAATAATAATAATAATGTAAGTAGGGAGAGTTGTGATGTATTTTTTTTTTTATGTAAAAACGTATCATGACTTTCCTGACAACCCAATAAAATGTGGCTGGCATGAGAGAGAGGTCAAACCATAGTGAGAATAGAGAGAGACTACTAAAACAGTAGAAGCAATAGAGTGATAGAAAGTGCATTTCAAAACGATAAGAGACTAGACTGAGGAGAACGGATGGGAGGCTATGACAGGCAGTCTAACAACAGCTAGCGGTGGCATAGACCAGTGTGACAGGCAGTGAAGGTGAAGAGACGTGTGAGACTGAGCTGAGCTATGGAACTAAGATGAGAAACCAGCACTTCAGATCTGAAGCTAGGAAGTATGTACCCTCATTCTTCTCAGAAATAACATGGAATTTACAGAGTTTCGGACATAGGAAAGCTTATTGGGTAACCAGGACATTTAGAAATCCATACTGCTGCCTCATAAATTTATCTTAATAATTATTTGCAGTAATCCTGAGGGTTTTACATGAGCACTAGGGTCAGAAAGAAGGTGGTTAAAAATCTCGGCTCAGTCACTTCCTGGCAAATGACTAGCAATGACCTCCACCTTCACCCACAGTGTTCTCATCAGTGCAATAGAGGTAAGGAACACTGTCTGCCTTATAAGGTTATTATGAGGCCAGAAGGAGATAAGATATGGATTCAATGTTGACTGTGTGTATGAATGTCAAGTACTGAGAATCCACATACATGTTAATTCTTACATTTATTAATGAAATATATCCTAATAGGACCAGACACAACAGAAAGATGATGGATGATTTTTTTTCTTTTTTTTAAAGACAGAAAAGTTGTACCATGTTTCTACTCCTAGCAGAATGAAAGATAATCTTCAACACAGGCTGGTCAATTTAGAATCATAAGCTTTGGCTTCTAAAACTCTCAGAAGCCAGAGTAGAGCGATGCATCTCCAACTCTTTTGGATTATACTTCTCAGAGAGAAACACATTTCATGCTGTGAGCCAATAATATACTCTGATATTCTCTGTTCTACTCAACTAAGTTTCATTAAAAATAAAAAAAATCTGGTCATGACTCACTAAAATAATTTCCTGACTCTAGGGTCATGACCTACAGTTTGAAAAACACTAGGTTAGGACGTTCACATGCAAGTCCTTCCAGGAAGCCTTCCTGGAACACCCTCACTCTCTGGAGACTGTTCTCACACTTTAATTTCCTTGGCTTTTACAGTCTGGGGCTATGCCTCACCATGTATTCATAATTCTTCCCTTGTCTCCCTAGATAATTGGCATGGCCTTCCTACTCTACCTTCATCATTTCATACTGAGAAGACTTGATTTCAGAATCTGGGATAATTTTATGTTTGTAGTGAGGGAGGAAGTTACAGGTGGGGAGGGAAATGAGTATCTGTTCAAATCAATGCCTGTTGGCCGAGTGGTCACTCTGTGCCTTGCACTGTGCCAAAGCTTAGGAGGATAGACTTTTCCAGATTCCCATCACCCTGGAAGTAGGAAAGGAGCTCAGATTCTGAAAGCAGGACACATAGTATTCAGTGCAAAACTTCTGAGGGCTCTGAGAGGCATGATCAGGACCTTTGCCCAGGGCTAAAGAAGTTTCCTCAGTACTAGCAGCATACTCCATCTGTCTGAGAGAGGTACGGCACCAACGCCCACGCTCAGTTTTATGAAATAATGTATTTGCAATCCAACTTCACCCTTAACTGTGAAGTGTACAGAAAACTGGGTAGCAATTCTGGGCAGATGCTTAATCCCAGCAAGACTGGGAAAGGAATCTATCTGGTTTTTCCTTTGCTATTTTGAAGTTTATGATGGACGATCAGGGGCCAGCAGATGGTGTGGTAGTTCAGGTGCTGGACTCCTACATGGATGACCACAGTTTTAGTCCCTGATCGGGTGGCTTGAAAATCACACTGGGTGTGTGCATGTACATGCCCAGAATCCCAAGGAGAGAATGAAGAAGAAAGGATTGTAGCATGGCCATTCTCCTGGGGAATGATCTCTCACTTTCCCTCTCTCTGTCTTTCCAGTGAGCACACATACTCTATGGCAAATGCCTAAATAAAAAGAATAGATGTTAAACACTGAAGCTAAGTCCTAACCCATTAGTGAGTTCACACTAGTCCTGCTAATGTGGGATTGTTAGGAAGCAGATGGCACTGGATTGCAATTTGCCTCTACTGCATGCTAGATGTTTAACTATGTACTTCTTTACTTTTCTGAGCTTTTCTTTCCTTGTAAAAATAATAATAAAATAAAATAATACTTACAGAACAGGTTGCCAGGAACACTAAATGAGATACTGCACCAGTAAAGCCTCCAGTATGGTCCCAAGCCCTAATCATAAGCCCTTAGTAAACATGAGTCAGAGTCATTATTTTTAGCACTCAATATAGGGGAGGAAAAAGGGCAGTTACCTACAACAGTTTTTCCTCCATCAAGCCAAAAGGACATAGTTTCCTAGTGAGAAAATGTGGGTAAGTTAGGCCCTGACAGCTCTGGGAAAAGTAAGAGATTTTATCTCAGGAGCCTCTGTGTTATGCTAATGAACAAACTTTACTTAGCTGGGATCACCTATTCAAAGCCCTGCTTTGTCAGTTGGCTTCTGGGCCTGCAGCTTTGTAGAAGGATGCCTCTGGGGTCCACAGCCATTTGCCCCATGGGGGACCTCCCAAGTTCAGAAGACTTCCACCTGCCTTAGAAGTCTTAGGTAATAAGATTGTGTACATCCTCTCTAGAGGCCTGAGGTATCTGCCTTCACCTCGGCTTCCTGGGTTTTCACACAAGTTATAAGCCCCACCTGCTCTAGGAGGAAAGCACCCCTCTGGTTTATCCCTCTAGTTCACCACCTCATCAAGCTCTGACCAACTCTCACGGCCTTCGCTAGGCTCTCCAAAACTGTCCCCAAGGAGCCCAGCCTGTCTCAATCTTCCCTTTCTCTGAAGTCTCACAAGGAAAATTTAGCATTTTATAGCAAGGGCTGGTGAGTGTGGCACATCATTTTATGTTTTCTAGTAGTCACGGAAAGAAAGGAAAAGAAACAGGCGAAATTGACTTTAGGAATGTAGTCAAAATATATTTTCAAATCCAGTGTGGATTTTATACTCACAGCACAACTCAGTTCAGATGAGTGACATTGCGCACACTCAGTAGCCACACGTAACCTAGGAGATTTTAATAATTTTGTAACAAGAAAATGAAAAAAAAAGTATTTTATTAATATGTTCCCATGTTGATTACATGTTGAAACAGAGATTTTTGCTATAGGGCATGTGTGCTTGCTGGAGAGACAGAGAGATACAGAGAGATAGAAAGTGAGAAATCACCCCCTGGGGGGATGGCCATGCCCCAATCCCTTCTCTTCCATTCTCTCTCAGGGTTTGGGCTTGCAGGCACATATGCCCGGTGTGAGTTTTAACTCACCAGGTCCAGGTATTGAACCGCGACCTACTATGTGGGAGTCCAGAGAAGTAACCATTACGCCACCTGCTGATCTCCAAGATATATTATTTCTATGGATCTCTCTGGGCCCTAGGAGCCATTGTCCCAGTTCTTTCACTAGAAAGCAAGAACATTATTTCCCCACTGTACTCATGACTGGGTTTGCCTGGAGGGCAACCAAGTGGATGGGGGTAAGAGAGTGGTCCATGGGGATGTCCCCCTCATTTCTGGACCAGTTCCCCTGGTCAGGAGGTTTCTCTTCCTTCGAGTTCTAGGTGGCTGTCCAAACTCTGCTGCTATTGCCCCTAGTCAAGGTTGCAGTCTGGGGACTGGTAGGGGCTTGGGCACAGGCTAGGCTGGAGGAGAAAACAAAGAGATAATCTCACTGTCCCTTAAAGACCTTCTCAGAACTGGACTAGAAGCAGGGCCTCCTCTTGTGCCCCATGTGCTTTGGGAGGATTCATATTGCCTTTGAGCTTAGGCAAAGAGACATGGACAGAAAAATGCCAGGATACTTGTGGTCTCATTCATACTTAGAGTTCTGGTTTCCTTCTGCAATCTACCTGCTACTACTTACTTTTCAGAGTCCTCAGATAGAAGTTCTATGCATTATTCTCCAGGGTTTTTGGTTGCATTCAGTGGGAGAAAGAGAGTGTAATGTGCTTACTCCATCTTAACTAGAACCAAAATCCTTGGGTAACAGTATTTCAGGATGTTGTATTTTATCCAAGCTCTAGAACACTTGATTATCCACAAACAGTATGCACAGAGCGTTTAGATCGGACTAATTAGAATACCATATTCCCATATCATGTCAAGTATCCATTATCTTTACATTCATACTGAGAATGGAACAGGTCTGTTTCTCACATTGAGGACAAAGGGATTTCATTGCTTGCCCTTGAGTAAGGAATGAACTATGAAACATTGCTGACAGGGGCCAGCTGGTGGCACAATGCTAAAATCCAATGCTCTGCAAGGCTGCTCCACATAAAGGTTCTGGATTTGTGTCAGAAACCTCCCCGAGGAGGCTGGGTACACATATGCCCGTAATCTGGGACTGGCTAAATCAAGGTAGATTGCAATGTCAAGACCCTGCTGGAGGTGTACTCCCTCGCTCACTTGCTCAATCACTCATGGAGAAAATAAACAAACTTAAAAAAAGGAAGAATAATGGATGAATTTTTTTCTTTGTGAGAAGTTTAAACATCTATTAGCCCACATTATAGACTCAGCCACATAAGTGTTTAATTAGGCCATGTATAAAATCTCCATGTTTTCAGCTGCTGTTTTATATGCATCTGACTTGATAAGGCAGCTGTGGGTTTTAATTACGTTGAATTGCCAATATTTACTATAATAGCTCCACATTTCTTTTTCTGATAGACAATAGCTTTTGAAATTAAGTAATTAAGGGTGTATTGCCAACAAGAAGTGCATTCATTTATATGGGTCAACTAATTTCCCAAGTATTTTCCACCTAACAAAAAAGGAAGTGATCCACACCTTTAAAAATTCATGAGAGGGCTAATCATTACTTTAGACACTGCATGTGCTTAAATACAGAGCACAGATAATGCACTGATAAGGGTAAGCACAATCCCAGAAGTGGTTGTGAAATAACTGAGTGGTTGAGAACATCAGAAATCAACCCAGTTATTGGAAATGATATTGTGGACATTTGCACAGTGATATGTACTGCACAAAATGTTTTCATTCAATCGATTATTCATTCTTACAGTCACCATTTATTAAGTGTCTACGATGGTTCATTATTTTGCTAGACACTATCATATTCATAGTTGATGAGTAACCATGCTCATGTTCTGCTTTAACTTAAACTTACTACATAACAGTCTGAATTAACAGGATATATAGATACATAGTGAAATCCACATAAAGATACATTACTGAATTCTTAAAACGAGAAACCTTAAAATGTTTTTTTTTTTCTTTATGTTTTGCCAGAGGCCATGTGTACTTGCCAAAGAGAAGGGGGAGAAGAGAGAGGGAGAGAGAGGGAGAAGGAAGAGGGGGGAGAAGGGAGAGAGAGAGGGGAAGAAGGGAGAGAGAGAAGAAGAGAAGGGAGAAAGAGAAAGAGAGAAGGGAGTGAGAAACCAGCTCCCATGAGGGATGGTCACACCACAATCTGTTCTCCATTTCTCCTCTTGGGATTGTGGGCATGTACGCTAATGTGCCCCATGTGATTTTTAAAAAATTGTTTATTTTATTTTTTCATTCATTTATTTCAATTTGACTAGATAGAGATGGGAGGGAACTAAGAAAGCAAGTCACCAGGTCTGGGACTAGAACTGTGGTTGGCTATGTGGGAGTACCCAGCACCCTAACCACCCACACCACTTGCTGGTGCCCAATCCCATGTAAATTTTAAGCCTCCAAGTCTAGGACTGGAACCAGCCACCTTAACCACCACTCCATGGGCTGGCCCCAAATGTTTTTTTGTTTACAAACATTAAAAACTACACACACATTTTTGGGGACTATGGAACTGAAGTTGAGGAGGTAAGTGACATGGCCACTGGAGTCAGAAACACCCAACTGCATATCTTAGAAGTTAACTTAAACCTCTACTTTGTCTTTGGAACTTTTAGAAGACAACAGTACCTACATCAAAAGATCCTGGTCAAGCATGCATGATTTAGTACAGCTCAAGTTCTTGGCAGAAGCAAGCACATGCTAAGCTTCCAATATCTATATATTATAGCCACTATCATATAAGGTTTATTTGTTTAGCATAGGAAGTGAATTATCACTGAGTAGTTGATATTCAGCCAAGGATATGAGTTTTGTTCTATTACCTATAATGTCCAAGAAGGATGAGAACATGCAGGGAAAAACTTGCTAGAGAATATGCCAATTTGAATTTTTGTGTTTTCATAACTCCTGTTCCCTGGATTAAATCACTGTAATACTCATCCTATGTTCCTGGGCTATTTTTATCTTTATCATTTACTAACACCCATGACATGTAGTTGAGGATCTATGTGAGGGATAATTCCTGCTCTGAGTTTACCTGCTAGAAAGACAAGATGTACTTTACAAGAGTCATTTAGAATGACAATAACTGATGCTGCTAACCTCTGTGCAAGAAGAAAAGTGCATTCACTCCCCTCCTTGAGTCTCATCCACTGGGCATCTGGTATTAATGAGGTAAAAATTTAACCCTTTGTTTGCACTTACAAGTAGGGTTGAGTCTTTCACATTGGGTGAGCAGACAGCCAAGCTGAGATACCACCATACTTAGGAAGTTTAGGAGGTTCACTGTCACCATGTCAGTAATTATTATCAGGGGTCAGCAGGTGGTGGAGTGGTTCAGACACTACTCCTACATAGTCAATTGTGGTTCAAGCCCTGGATATGGTGGCTTGAAAATCACATCAGGCGCATGTGCATGCATGGCCAAGATCCTGGGAGAATGGCCATCCTCCCTGGGGGTGATTTTTCACTTTCTCTCTCAGTGTCTCTCTCTCTCTCTCCAGCAAAAACCTCTGAAAAAACTCATAATTTGTTAAGCATCTACAGAGTGCTGGGCCTTTGCTAGGCATTTTGACATCTAATCCACACAATAAGGCTGTGTTACTGTCTTTAATTCACCTTTGTGGCCAATGAGGCACAGAAATGCTTAGCATCCTGCCCAAAGCAAAGGGGCTCAACACTCATATTTAAACGAAGGACTGTTTGCTTGCTATCTATCTATTTATCTACCTATCTATCATCTATCTATCATCTATATAGTTACTCTTTAGCTCAACTCAAGCATATGGAAGGTTATAGAATGCAAATATCTGCTCCTCTTGAATGTCTGTTATCCTTTCTTCAACAGGTAAAGTTCTGATGATTAATGAGTGGCCCTTGAACCACTAGCACCTTCACTGCCATCTGTGGCAGACATTACTAATTGATCACAGCTCTCTTTCACATTAAAACTGGACTTAGTCTCAAACTCCTTTCAACATAGCATTCCAAAGCAGTCAGTCTCCACCAATTGACCATAATGAACATTCAACATCTATTTGACATCTCTGCTGTGGTACCTTGTTTATGACGCTATCAACAGCTCAGTCTATCTATATTTTAATTCTTTGTTTCCCTTTAGTTTTCCCTGCATTCAGTGACAGAACTTATCATTTTCGTAAATCCAGCACCCTGTACATAGTCTGCTCCACAAAACATAAACACCCACTGAAACTTTTGTTACATGTAATGTAAGTCAAAACATATTTGACTATCAAATGTGGAACATAATCTCTTTAGTTAATACTTAGCATGGCTGATACTGATTGAGCACTGATTCTATGCCACATACTGACTGAACTGAGTAGTTTACATGTATTAGTTCAACCACAACAATATAAAATAAAGATATTATCCTCATTTTATAAATGTTGATACTGAAGTGAAGAGAGCTTCAATGATTTGTCCAGTCATAGAACCCAACCCTAGCATACTGACTCCCAAAACTACACTCTTAACCTCTACACAGAGCGGAGCATAAAGTCCACATAAAATACATTTTTCATCTCATGGTACATCCATACTACTTTATCCTGTTCAATACTGGGTTTGAAGAACTTCGCCAGGTGCTCTCTAAGCCTTACTCCAACACTTCCCTGGGTAATCATTACATAGCTCTCATTGTCCCCTTTGGGGTCCACAGAAAAATGAAATTAACATTCTAGAGAAACCCCTCTCCTTTTTTTTTTTTTTTTTTTTTTTAAAGAGGGAGATTTTTTCTTTAGGGGTGCACTCACCAGACAGAGACAGAGAGACTCAGAGACAGAAAGTGAGAAATCACTTTCCCAGGGAGAATAGCCACACCACAACCTATTCTCCTCTAGAGATTTTGGGCATGCACTCACACATGCCCGGCATGAGCTTAAAGCCACCAAGTCCAGGATTTGAACTATGGTTCACTATGTGGAAGTCCAGTGATGTAACCATTACACCATCCGTTGGTCCCGATTGCTCTCCTTTTCTATCACAACCATTTCAGGGTCTATTCTGTGTGGCTACTGTGACAGGTGCCATGAGGTACAAAGATAAGAAGTCTTGTTCCCCCATATCAGAATGCTCACAGTCTAGAGGGGAGGCAGACACTTAATACCCACAGGGCGTCCATCCAGAGAAATGCATGGGACTATGAGTGATTGAGGCTTTCTCTAAAAGAGTGCTGGATGGTATGAAAGAATCCTCGAGGAGGGAAAGGAAAGAAGTGCATACTACAGAGGGAATATATGCAACATTGTGCTATCAAGGCTCACCCTAGGCATTCCAGGGATATGACTGTTGAATTCCAAATCCTCAGTATGCATCATTCAGTCCTCTCAAAGCACTTCAGGACCTTCTAAATAGAACTAGGGTCGAACTGCCCTGGAACTCTGGAGACTCCCATTGTACATATGCTTTCTACCCAACACATGGAAATATTCTTCTATTTATTTATTATTTTAATGTAGTGATTGATCATGGTTGTTGAAGGGGATCACGAGTTTTTGAGGATTTCAGCACACCTTTTACATACCCCAAGGGTCCACCTTCTGAAATCAATGAGGGCCTCACGAGCGTATTCGTTCAGAACTGAGACCTTCAAAAAGAGGCATGTAATTTTCCCAATTTCCTATGAAAGACATTATTCAACTGTCCTCAAGTGACGGATGGTCTAATAATCTGCAAAAACGTGCTCCTTACACTCTGAGGTCAGCCCTGTTGTACTTAGAGTTTGTACTCATACAAGTACCATCTGGAGCCCACATCCTGCATCGTAAGCTTCAAATAAATCCTGATTTACCTCAGAAATGGTTGCCAAAAAGTCTGCTTGCTAGAAAAATTACCGGTTTCTCCTCTTTGAGACATGCTTTGCAACATATGACCCATACTAGGCATTTAATAAATGACTGTCCACTGGGATATTTTTTTGGATGCCACAAATGATACCTGTTGGGGAAGAAAGGGAATCTGCAGCTGCACCTTTTTTGAGGGAGAGGGGTCCAAGTGGATCTGGCAAGCCTGTACTTTGCTTTTTCTTTTTTTTTTTTTTGCTGTTTTATCCCAATCTAAATCAAACCTGCATGTGCTACATCAACATTCTGACTTAATAGTGCTGTGGTTTCTTTCTTTCTTTCTTTCTTTTTTAAATTTTGCCAGAGGACATGTAAGCTTGGCAGAGAGAAAGAGACAGAGAGATACCGAGAGAGGGAAAGGCGTAGGAAGAAAACACCTTTTCCCCACTGGGCCATGGTCATGCTGTAATCCCTTCAGCCCTTCGTTTCTCCATCCTGTTCGGATTTTGGGCAAGCATGCGCATGTGCTCAGTGTATTTTTCAAGCCACCAGGGCAGGAATTTGAATCACGAAGTTGACCATGTGGGATCTGGCTGCCTTAACTACCAGGTCACAGAGCTGGTCCACTACTGTCATTTCTTTACCCCAAATTTTCAGTTCTCAGAAGTTAAGTGTGAGGCACATTCTGACCCGATGATGTGTGTGTGTGGAAGAAAAACAGACAGATGTCTGAAGATGGATCTCAAATCCTGAAGGGATCACGTGTCACCGTGTTCCTCAAAAACCCTGAGGAGTGCTTTTGTTGAGTCTGCCCCATGCCTGCTGCCATGCTAGTGGCTGACACCTTGCCAATGGGCAATGGGAGCTTGGAGCTCAACTTTGTCTCTTGGACAGAAACCAAGGAGCATATATGATTTATTTACTAATCTGAAAGTGTTATCCAAGACTTGCTCTGGGTCCATGCACTCTGGAAAATGCCTTAACCATTTGAGCTAACCCATTGAACCTAATCCAGATGTTCCTTTTTTGTGCCAGCCAACTGATTCACAGATGCTCTGAGCACTGGCCTGCTTGCCAGGACTGGAAATGGACCACTCCTGTACATTTGCACTGACTTCCTCTGAGAGCAGGAAAGCATCCCTTTCCTCTTAAAAGTGTACCCGGATGCAGAGTCAATTAGCTTTAATTCTTTTTCAAGCTTGATTCATAGTCTTTAAGTAAATTCCAGGTAGGAGGTAGGTCCCATACACACACACACACACACACACACACACACACACACACATATACATACATACATACATATAATTATATTTTTTCAGAAATAGGGAAATGAGTAATCTTAAGTATGAGGCCAGAAGGAAACCTGCAGCTTTAGCAGGTTTTTCATGTTTTGGTTAACATTTATATAAGCTCTTTTGTATGCTTTTCTTTTTTCCATGAAAATCACTCACAATTCTATTAACAATAATATTTTTACCATTTTCATTTTTTAAACTAGATATGAATTCTAAATTAACATTTTAAAAATAAAATTGGGATAATGGTGCATAGAATTTTTCAGAATGCATTCTGTTACAAAAAAATTTTGTCATCATTTTCATACATACTTAATTCCTAAATTTTTTTTTTTTTTGGAAAGGATTTTGCTATAGGGTGTGTGTGCTAGTCAGAAAGACAAGAGACAGAGAGACAGAAAGTGAGAAATCCCCCCCCAGGAGGGATGGCCACGCTGCAATCCCTTCTCCTCCATTCTCCTCTTGGGATCTTGGGCACGCACACACACACACCTGGCATGAGTTCAAGCCACTGGGTCTGGGATTTGAACCAAGGTCGACTACATGGAAGTCCAGTGACGTAGCCATTACGCCATCCACTGCTCCCTCCTAAATATGTTTTAAAAACTCGATATTCAAGGGTCATCTAATAATACATGGAATCCTCTTTGAGAAATTCTATCTGAAGGGACTCCAACAAGTTCAAGGAAAAAATGGAATTTAAGTATAAGTTTATTTTGGTACAAAAGACTTTGAAAATCTATGCAGTTTGTTTTCATCATACACATTTTCCATGAGTGTTTTAGAGATCTCTCATATAAAGTCACTTCAAGACGTACATCAAGCACAACACGAAAGGCTTTGGTCAGAAAGATCTGACTAGGACTCCTGGTTTTCACACTATACAACTTGTAAATTAGTAACCTGCACTCCTAAGTTAGCCACATTTACTGAGCAACTGCTCTGCAGTAGGTACTTTGCTAGGAACCTTTCATTGTACTGACTTCACTTAGTGCTTACAACTCCATGTAGATGGTACTGTTATTATTTCTACTTTGCAGATAATAATATGGAGACTAAGGAATGTTTAATACTTGATTCAGCTCACAAAGAAAGAAATCACTTGAATTCCACCTGGCCCATGGTAGCTTGACCAGACTGAATTCCTACCCTCCTCTAGCCATTTGGTATCTGGTACCACTGGTCAGTTTCCTAAGCATGGCTCCTTCTCACCTCCAGTATTAGTGCTGCATAATACTACTCACCCCTTCTCCTCACCCTCTGGTCCTTCCTCTAAGTGCCATTTGCTCCAGGAAGCCTGCCTAGTACCCTTGGTATACACTCTCTTAGCAACCACACTTTCATTTAAAGTGCATCTCAGAACGAAGATTCTTTTTGTAACCATGAGAACCTCCACCTCCCCTGGCTAGACTTAGGCTCCATGGTGCCTTCACATTTGCAATCCCACCCCACAGTGTGACTGATTGACTCATTAGTGACACTTCCTTCTCAATTTCTTAACTATCAATACCAACAGTTCCCATCAGCTCATTTCTAATCCTGAGGCTCTCAGTATGACAAAGAGGAAGAATAAGAGACAAGTGAAACTGCCCAGTTAAATGGCAGGACTTTGGGTGAGTAACTTCGGGAAGGAAGGGACTTTGTAGTCCTTGTATGTACTAAGTTCCTTTCAGAACAAAAGCCTTGATTCTGCACGTGCCATTTCTGCCAAGAGAATACGTGGATGTGGAGCTGTCCCATGTAGACTCTTTCTCTGACAAATGTGAAGCTTTAAGCTCACAGAATGTCTCCAAATACAAAATGTTTGGCAGAAGAGTGGGAAAAGTGATTCCTGAGGTATCATTCAAAGGCTCATCGATGCCACACACTTCCTTGTGAAGTAGGATAGCATCATCGTGATCACCATAGCCAAACAAATAAAGGAAATGCCGCCGCAGACCTAGCTGGGAATTTCACAACATATCTTAGCACATTAGAGTATCTGCGAGTTCTGCAGGAATAGGAGGGAAAAAATTGATTTAACTCTTGTTGGGTGCTATCTGGCTTTATTTGACCATGTATCATTGTGGAATGATGTCTTTGGTTAGATTGTACCAGAAGAAAATCCTGAGATAAGGATTTAAGTGTATGCAGCTGTTCTATTTGGGAGGTGAATTTAGAGAAAGTGCCATAAAGGAGAGGTGGAAAAGGTAATTGGGAGGACCAGCAGTTAGCGTAATGGCTATGTCGCTGGATTCCCACGTAGTCGACCGCAGTCCGAGTCCTGGACCCAGTGGCTTAAACTCACGCCGGGCGCGTGTGCATGCGTGTCCATGATCCCAAGAGGAGAATGGAGGAGAAGGGACTGTGGCGTGACCATCCCCCCTGGGGGGTGATTTCTTGCTTTCTGTTTCTCTGTCTCTCTCTGTCTGGCGAGCGCACATGCCCTATAGCAAAAACCTCTCAAAAAAAAGGTAATTGGGAAAAGAAGGGAACCAACCCAGGGTGCACTAATGAGAAGATTTAAATCTGTGGACAACTGATATGTGCTCTTGCTCAAGACTTCTGGAAGAACTTGCCTCAGAGGGAATTCATCCACCAGTTCTCATTTATCATCTACTCAGGGCTGCTCTCCAGGACACTAATTCCTGGGCACTTCCAGCTATCTGTGTGGCACCCAGAGAATGATGTCAGGCTGAGTAGCAGGTGCTTGCAACAGAGACTTGCATGGGAACTGCTGAGTCCTGAGGAGACGTAAATGAGACATAAAAATGACTGCAAGCAAGTGTCCCCTCTACCTTCTCATTTTTCCTGTGGGACACCCAGTAATACCTGTGGGAAGTAGTACTCAAAGGACAAAATTCAGAAAACAGAGGGACCAGCAGTTAGCATAATGGCATGGCTATGTCACAGGACTCCCACGTAGTTGACCGCGGTTCGAGTCTCGGACTTGGTGGCTTAAAACTCATGCCGGGCGCATGTGCGTGCGTGCCCAAGATCCCAAGAGGAGAATGGAGGAGAAGGGATTGCGGCGTGGCCATCCCCTCTGGGGAGTGATTTCTCGCTTTCTAGCTCTCTGTGTCTGTCTGTCTGGCGAGCGCACATGCCCTATAGCAAAAACCTCTCAAAAAAAAATTCAGAAAACAGAATGCCCAAGACATCTGAGCAGTTCCATGAATTCTAAGAGGCCATCATTTAGCTGAAGCCTACATTATGCTATAGCTGGTAAAACTCCAAAAGGAATTTCTATAAATGCCACCAGATACCAAACATATAAATCTTGAGGCTCAGCAGAAATAGCCTTGGAAAATCATAACTTGTGGATGCTACATCAAAGAGCCTGCAAACGATCCAAACTTAGAGTCAGGTTCTAACTTGGTCTGTCTGTGAAAGAGAAGAGTCATCTTTCCCACAACCAGGAGCAGAGAGGAAGGCATACTAACTGAGGCTATGGATGGTGACAACAGGCGAAATCCGTGACAGGCTGCCTACACAGAAAGGAAGACACAGATGCAGAGGGCCAAAAGCCCTGCTCTTAAGGAACTTACATTCTAGTGACATTAGACAACATAAGAGCAACAGACCAAGACAGAACACAACCACCACCACCACCACCACCAGTGGTGACAAGGGAATATGAAGTCATTAAAGAGAAGAATGGGTGAGCATTTCGCTAAGAGAGAATGATGTTAGGCTGAGTGAAACAAGATGGCATATGTGAGGGAGGTGAGATATGAGAGGATACCCCCTCGATGCAAAGGAACAGAAAGCAGAGGGTATCCTAGGAGGAAGCAGCTAGCGCAGAGGCCCTGTGAAAAGAATGAGACTGGCGTAGCTCAGGAATCAAAAGAAGGGCCTGTAGTATCACAAGTGAGGTGGGGGTGCAATGGAGAAAGGTTGGCAGGGAAAGCTATAGTCAGAACTTGCTGGGTGCAAATATGGCGTATTTTCTCCACCATTTCCTTGTTCTAAAGGAAGTACCTTTGCAAAGCACCAAAGAACATTTTTCTGAGCCTCTAATGACATTCCCATGTGCCTAGATCTCTGAGTAACCTTCAAAAGGAAACTCATTGAGATCTGTCTCCATGTAGCCAGGCCAGTGACCTCATCCTATTCTTTAGCATTTACCCCCAAGATCTCAAGTAGCCTCACAAATTAAAAGCACTCCCTAAAAGCTGTCAACCTGTGTGCATCAAACTCCCTGTGTCCTAGTTCCAAAGGCAACAGTTTCCTCCCCACCCCCCTGGGTTTTTGCCACTCACTAGACAGAGAGGGAAAGTGAGAAATCATCCTTCAGAAGGGATGGCCATGCTGAAATCCCTCCTCTTCCATTCTCCTCTTGAGATTTTGGGCATGAACACACACACACACACGCCGGGGATGATTCTCAAGCCCCTGGGTTCAGGACTTGAACCGTAGTCAGTCATGTGGGAATCCAACACACCATCTGCTGGCCTCTCAAAGGCCACTGTTTAAAGAAACAAGGCACAATCTTGTTAGGGCCTACTTCCCCTTGGAAGGAAGTCAGTGTGTACGCAATCTGACCTTGCCATTAGACGGCTCAGGTTATCATCCAATTTTGGCCCATAAGGACAATATTGGAGGATCTGTTTTGGGACTAAAGTTAGTGCTGTATGGAAAAGCAAGCTGAGTTTTCACTATCTGGCAAGGTCAGAGTCAGAAGGAAAGAGGGAAAAAGAAGCCAGATCTTGGCCTTTGGGGAGCCAAACATCATAGCAGAGGGACCTGTCATCTATAGGAACATCACCCAGGAACCTGGACAAACCTCAGGTCCTGTTGGAAAGACAGGAGGAGACATTTGGCCACCTGGAAGTACAAGTCAGAATGAAATCAGTGTCACAGAAACATTTAAACAGGGAGGTTTAGGAGAGTGAGGGGAAGAAAAACGAATATGCCACCTGGCTTTCTTTGACTCGATGGCAGTTAACCAGATCAACCATATGCATGGAGGACTACATGTCTCCCTCGACATACGCATGAATCAGACATTTTCAGGAGTATTGTGAAGAGACAAGGAAGTGGACAAGACAGGAAAACAGCTCATGAGGAGCTGGAGCAATAGTATGATGGCAGCTCTGATAGTTGGGTGTTTTGTCATCCTCTCTAAAGAAGTTCCTTTCTCCCATCCTCACTACCTTCACCTTTTGCTTCTGTGGTTCCCTCGAAGTCTGAGTCCTTCTCTTGGTAACCTGTTTTCAGCATGGCCCTAGACAGTAGGTCCATTTGGGTGTGAGGATTAACTCACATTTACCTTAGATGGACGTCTCAGTGCCTTTACCTGTAAAAGGTGGCTATCAGTAATACCTACTTGTGATGGATTTCATGAGGATTAAATGATATATGTAGACATAAGAGTCTCGTGTACTGCTAGACTATGACCTCACTAACCAAGGCCAGGGTGGTAGGCTCTCGTTGGTGAACTCTAGCTGCTTCTACTGTAGGTAAACTGGTGCCACTTAACTTGGAAGACTGCTATGAGCATTAGAAATGTACAATCTCCCTGGTGCTTACACTCCTAGATCCCTTTCTTCTACATTATAGTATCATTTTTTTTTTGGCAGAGGTTTTTGCTACAGGGTGCATGTGCTCACCAGGAAGAGAGAGATAGAAAGAGAGAAATCACTCCCCGGGGGATGGCCATGCCGCAATCCTTTCTTCTCCATTCTCCTCTCAGGATCTTGGCACACATGCACACATGCCCAGTGTGAGTTTAAGCCACTGGGTCCAGGACTCAAATCCAGCACCATAGCCATTACGCCAACTTCTGGTCCCACATTATAATATCTTTCAAAATAAATTTAAAATTTTTTAAGCCTTATCATAAAATAACATAGATCGGGGAACCAGCAGTTAGTGTAATGGCTATGTCACTGGACTCCCACGTAGTCAACCGCGGTTCGTGTCTCAGACCCGGTGGCTTAAAACTCACACCGGGCGCGTGTGCGTGCGTGCCCAAGATCCCGAGAGGAGTATGGAGGAGAAGGGATTGCGGCGTGACCACTCCCCCTGGGGGTGATTTCTCACTTTCTGTCTCTATGTCTCTCTGTCTGTCTGGCAAGCGCATGCACCCTATAGCGAAAAAAACCTCTCCAAAAAAAAAAATAATAACATAGATCCATTAAAATCATTTAGGAAGTAACAGTCTAGCCAAAAGCAAATAAAAAGTAGAGAGACAAGGACACGGGATTTTTATCTGCCTGTAGTCCCCTCTTTGAGGAACCAACTCTCCAACTGCACAGTAATCCTGTTCAATCCACACGGCCTCCTGAAGCTGACCCTGCTGCAGGTGTACAACAGCAGACTAGGCAGACCTGGCCAACCAGACTTTCCCCTGGGGCTTTTGCCAGGCCTACTGAAAGATGCTCTTTTCTGAGAGACATATGATTAATAGAATTGAAGCTTCTGAGGGTAAAGAATGCAGAAGAAAGCAGATTCTAGCTTTATGGTTGGAAGCAGAGAAGGATGGGAAGTCAGAGATCCCTGATGACAGTTTGAAGACCTGGATCTAGTTGTACCTGAACCCAGTGACCTCTATATAGGAGCCAAGAAATTATATAAGCCGATGTGACCTCTTTTTATGTTTTTCTACTTAACCCTGTTTCAATTATAATTCTATTACTTACAAGTGGGATAATTTTGACCATCCATAAATAAGTACCATTTCCATGTGTATATATCTTTCCAATCTTTTTTTTAAATTCTCTCTGCATAGTTTTTAAAAATTAGAAAGGGGTCTTAATCTACAATTTTGCTTTTTTTTTTTTTCCTTTTCTGATCCTGTTACAAAATGTGCTGCCTGTGATTAGCCTCTGAGTCTTCATGAGTGATGATAGAAAACTTCTGCTGCCCTCTACCCTACCTCCCCTACCCTTCACTCCATGGGAAGGTACTTCAGAGGGCAAGAAACTCTCCCATGACATCCACTAACTGTCAGTTCCTCCCATGCTCAGTTCTATACTGCTGGGCTGCAGACCATCAGCTTTGATAGAGACTTTGGCCTTAGGTCAGCTTGGACTCCTGCCTGGTCTTTCAAAGCACTTTCCTTTTAAAGTCTCCAAACCCAGTATTTTCCATAAACATCTTACTACTCTCATTTTTTAAGTAAAAAGAAATTCAAGGATGGGTATATGGTGTGTTAATGGTGATCTGGAGACACACAGTGGAGGCAATAGTTTTAGAGATCCAAAAAGAGACATACTGAATGCATCCGATTGCCGAAGGACCATTTAGAGGGTAACTGAACATTTTAAATACTGTAATAGTAAGGTAGGAATTAAACCTGTGATTCCTAAAGAAAATCCGAGGTGAAGTAGCCTTGGCGTTATAATTAGCGTGATGAGAGAACATAGGCTATGGAGCATTTGCTAGTGATTATGGTGCTTGCTGGCTCTACTTACAGCTCAGAAATAACAGCAAAGTTGGTTTTGGAGATCTCTCCTCTGGATTTGTGAATTATTTGTTTTCACTATCTTAAAGTGGGAAGGAAAAAAAAATGCAACATGGGATTTTTAAAAGACAGAACACTAGAGCTGTCTCTGGATGTGAACCCTGCACTTAATTTAATAAAAACCAAGGCAGGTCATGTTGACGGTTCTAATGGATGTGCTTATAATGAAGGAAACACCACAGGTCAGACAATAAATGTGGACTTTGGAACTGACACCATCAGCCATTCCTACTGCTCTGCGCTGTACTGAGTAACTCAAAGCAAGTCATTTTGCCTTTATGGATTCCAACGTCTCTCTTCTGCCTCGTGGCAAACACAACACCAGCTCTGTCCACCTCCCAGGATGTGAAGAACAGTAAAGGAGAATACAACTTTAGGATATTTTTAATTTTTATAACTAGATCCATAAAACATTATTAACTATAAATATTATTATAATATTTAGAATATATTCTCCAGAATGTACAGCATGCTTGTGCATCTAATAGAAGGTGTGATTGTGGTTCCAAGCTATTTACCCCACTTGATATTATCATAATCTCAGCCATTCAGAGGTTTGGAAAGAGATTCAGTTTTAAAGTCAGAATGTCAAGGATGTGACCCCTGGCTTTGCTGTGAGACCCTGGGCAAGTTGGTGACCTCTCTGGTCTTATTTACATTCTCTGTGCATTGGGGAGAAGGCCACACCTTCCTAGTCAACTGAAACTTTTCTGCTATATAGCAGCGTGAAGAACTTTATTTCAGTAAGAAGTAATACCCCGGGGACTAGCAGATGGTGTAATGATTACATTGCTGGACTCCCACGTAGTTGACTGTGGTTTGAGTTCTGGCCCTGGTGGCTTAAAACTCAGACTGGGCATGTGTGCATGCATGCCCAAAATCCCAAGAGGAGAACAGAGAAGGTACTATGGTGTGTCTAGTCTCCCCACCACCTTCCCCGATGGGGGTGATTTCTCACTTTTTGTCTCTCTGTTTCTCTCTCTCCAGTGAGAGCAACATGACCTATAACAAAAATCTCTCTGAAAAAGGAAAACAAGGGACCAGCAGTTAGCGTAATGGCTATGTCGCTGGACTCCCACGTAGTTGACCGTGGTTTGCGTCCCGGACCCAGTGGCTTAAAACTCAAGCCGGGCATGTGTGCGTGCGTGCCCAAGATCCCGAGAGGAGAATGGAGGAGAAGGGATTGCGGCGTGGTCATTCCCCTGGGGGGTGATTTCTCGCTTTCTGTCTGTCTCTCTCTGTCTTTCTGGCGAATGCATGTGCCCTATAGCAAAAACCTCTCCAAAAAAAAAAAGAAATAGTACTCCAGTATTAGGGTCAGCTGGATGAATAGATAATAACAGTAACATCCTAAGAGCTATCATTTTTGTAACCCCTGATCTGACTTGAGTGCTATTTTAAAACCTTTATGCATATTAACTCAGTGATGCTCACAGCAGTATAAGAGGACGGGTATATCATTCTTACCATTATCCAGATGAGGAGTCTGAGAAATACAGGGGTGAAGTGTCTTTCCTTAGTCACCTAGCTAGTAAGGGTCTCATCTACAATTTTGTGCAGGCAGTCTGGCCCTTACAACCCTTGCTCTTCTATTATGCCCATGTAGACATTACTAATCAATCATCGAGCTCCTTCCCTTCAGTCTGGAAATGACTACAGAATCCTTCCATACATACATTGCTTTGAGTAGCCATGCCTGGTCAATAGCTGCTGACATTCAATATCATACCTATTCATAATCTAACCAACCTCTGTATCACCTCCTCCTGCTCAACTCCTTTATCTTAGTGGCTATAGTAAAGAAATAGCTCTGCATGCTGTGTCAATACTGTTTGGTTTTTTTTCTTTTAATTTTTTTGCTGCAGGGTGCATGTGCTCACTAGAGAGAGACAGTGAAAGAAGGAAAGTGAGAAACCACCCCCCAGAGGGAATGACCATGCTGTAATCCCTTCTTGTCCATTCTCCTCTTAGGATTTTGGGGCACATATGCATACATGCCTAGTGTGATTTTTCAAGCTACCAGGTCTGAGACTTGAACTGGGAAGTTGGCCATGTGGGATCCAGCTGCCCCAACCTCCATACCACCTGCTGGCCCATTGCTGTTACTTTACTAGCACTGCTTGGTAATTCTCAGAAAAGGAATTCATCTGAAATGTGATGGTTCAGGGCCTGCAGCCCAAGTGCCACTCATTGAGAGAGAGAGTTTGCCGTGTGAAGAGCTCAGAATTCTCAGCCACCAAGTCAGTTGCAAAGCCACCATTTCCAAAGCCTTGATGTGCTGTGATGGTCCGTTGCTTCCCACAGGAGGAAAACTGCACCCTACGCTGTACCAACACTGAGGCCTAGGACCCTGTCTCCTCTCTGAGGACTTTGGTTTCCTTCTCAAACGGCATGCTCTCACGGGCGTAATGATAGGCTTGAGGCTGGGAGTGCCTCCGGATCATGACACACTGCAGATTTAGGAGGGTCATTACCCTGGCTTCCCAGTCGGTAAGCCAAGCCCAGTTGGCTCACCTCTTTGTGCCCCAGTTTCCCTACCATCCCCCTCTCGTCTAGCCCACATATCAGGATGCTTTTCTTCTTTTTCTTTCTTGGAAGAAGGATTTAAGAGCTCCACGGACACACCCAAGGCATTGTTTGGGAAAGTTCAGAAGGAGACAGTGAACTCAGTTAGGAATGAGTAGAATCAAAATTAGAGTAGGAAAGAAAGAAAAAAGGAAACGATATTTGTTAAATGTACTTATTTCTAAGATGACAGGAGTTATAGACATCATGAAAAGCACCTCCAAATTGTAAAAAATCCTCAACCTCCTCCCCTCATTGTAAAAGCCAGCTCAGAACCAGTATTATCAAAATCAAAACACCTTGAAAGAAAGAAAATGCTATTCAGAGTTCACAAATAAAGCAAAAATGTAACAAGCTTGGGAAAGTGGACTGAGACTATGTTAAATTGGAGAGGTACTCACAGAAGGACAGGGAAACAAATTAAGGGTGAAGAGCAGATGGCCTGTGAAGGAATGTGGCAAGTTAGAAGGGAATTAGTGCCAGGCTCTGTTCCTTTTATTTTTTTAAGAATTATTTTATTAAAATTTCTTTCTTCCTTCCTTCCTTCCTTCCTTCCTTCCTTCCTTCCTTCCTTCCTTCCTTCCTTCCTTCCTTCCTTCCTTTTAATTTGACCAGAGAAGGACAGAGTGAGTGAGTGAGAGAGAGAGAGAGAGAGAGAGAGAGAGAAAAAAA
>NW_006160083.1:122601-150431 GCF_000334495.1 Tupaia belangeri chinensis | reverse complement strand
GCTGCCAGGTCCAGGACTCAAACCACAGTTGGCCATGTGGGAATCCAGCACCCTTAACCATTACGCCACCTGCTAGCCCCAGCTATGTTCTGTTCTTGAGAGCATGAGCTGGTTTGGTTTCTTTCCTTCCTTTTTAAGTTTTATTATTATTATTATTATTATTATCATAAAATGGATACACTCACCCTAGAGAGACAGAGACAATGAGAGGGAAAGTGAGAAATCACCTGCTGAGAGGGAATGCCTACACCACAATCCATTCTTCCCCATTCTCCTCTGGGATTCTGGGCATACGCACACAAGTGCCCAGAGTGATTTTCAAACCACCAGGTCCAGGACTTGAACCCTAGTCAGCCATATGGGAATTCAGCACCTTAACTTCCATACCACCTCCTGATCATTGAGCTGGGTTTCTTTTTTCTTTTCTTTTTCTTTTTTATTGCCTTAGGATGTGTGTGCTTCCTGGGGGCAGAGAGATGGAGACAGTGAAAGGGGAAAGTGAGAAATCACCCCTAGCAGGACTGGCCACAACACAATCCCTTCTCCTACCAGGATCTTGAGCATGTACACACATGGGTCCAGTGTGATTTTGAAGCTACTGGGTCCACTTGTCCAGCGACTCTCACATTTGGCCATGTGCGAGTCCAGCAACATAACTTATATGCCATCTGCTGGCTTCTAAATACTAGTACAGGTAATAGCTAACGGTTTAATGTCCAGCTGCTGGAGACTGATTCTTGGCCTAACTCCTACTAGCCATGTGACATCAGGCAAGTCACTTAATGAGACTCAATCATCTCATTTGTAAAGTGGGGACATTAATAAGAACTGTCACACAGTGCTATTTTGAGAATCTGGCATGTAAATAATTCAATAAATATAGATTACTGGTAGTATCTAAATATGTTTACAATATATTCCCAAGGTTTTTAAAGTTACAGACTACTGATGGAGCTGGCAGGTGGCGTATTGGTGAAGGCACTAGACTCCTGGATGGTTGACTGCAGTCTGAGTCCCAGACCCGTAGCTTGAAATTCACACTGGACACATGTACATGCATGCCGAAGATCCCGAGAGGAGGGACCAACAGATGGCATAATGGTTATGTCCCTGTATTCTGACTTAGTTGACCATGGTTTGAGTCCTGGACTCAGCGGCTTAAAACCCATGCTGGGTGTATGTGCCCAAAATACTGAGAGGAGAATGAAGGAGAAAAGATTGTGGTGTGGCCATCCCACTTGGGAGGTGAGTTCTCACTTTATGTCTCTCTATCTCTCTGTATCTCTCTGGTGAGCACAAACACCCTATAGTAAAAATCTCCTGGGATTATGGTGTGGCCATTTCCCTAGGGGATGATTTCTCACTTTCGGTCTTTCTAGCACATGCACCCACCCTACAGCAAAAAAAGAAAAAAAAAAAAGTTAGGCTACTATTAAAGGATCTTATTTGGGCCAGAGGTGGTATAGTGGTTCAGGTGCTGAACTTTTATGTGGTCGAACATGGTTTGGGTCCTGGACCTGCAGCTTGATGCACTAAGTGTGTGAGTGTGCATGCCCAAAATCTCAAGAGGAGAATGGAGGAGAAGAAATTGTGGCATAGCAGTCTTCCCCAGGCGGTGATGGTGACGGTGGTGGGGTATTGGGATTTGTCATTTTCCTTTTCTCTCTGTCTCTCTCTGGTGAGTGCACACATCCTATAGCAAAACAAACAAACAAGCAAAACAAAAACAAAAAAAATTAAGAAAATATCCTATTTGTATAAAACATTTTCCTTATACATACATATATATGTGCACATACATATTTACAAAAAAATACATGAAGTCCTTGAGAGATACGGACTCAGAACTACAGAGAACATAAATGACATTTTTCCTGCCTTATATAGTCCTGCATCACTTGTCATTTTTATAATGAGCTTCTATTATTTTTATAAGAAAACAAAGAGAAAACCATAAAAGGAACAAATCAAATGACTTCTGATCCTGGAGCCTGGACCACAAGGCAAAGTGTAAAAGAGAGGAGCTCTGGCCCGCTGCAGTGTGCAGCAGGAGTGCCACGCTCTGCCGTGCCAGAATGTATGGGAGACAGGGTGACCCTGTACATGCTGCACATGCATACACGTGCTCCTGTGATCCTGGCTGGCCAGGAAGGCTCGGGGAGGTCTGCAGTGTGAGACCCTCTAGCAGATGCTTTTCTTTCTCTTGAAAGAAAGGGAAGGAAAAGAGGGAGGGAGGGATGGAGGGAAGGAAGGAAAGAAGGTAGGCAGGCAGGCAGGCAAGAAGACAGGTAGATTTTTTTTTAAAGGAGAGAGAAAGAGAGACCAGGTTGTCTATGAGATCTTTGACAATAGAGCAGATACTCTGAGCCAAGGCAAGCCTAAATGACAAAAAAGAAAATAAGACTGTGGTAATGAGTGCACACATCCTATAGCAAAACAAACAAACAAGCAAAACAAAAACAAAAAAAATTAAGAAAATATCCTATTTGTATAAAACATTTTCCTTATACATACATATATATGTGCACATACATATTTACAAAAAAATACATGAAGTCCTTGAGAGATACGGACTCAGAACTACAGAGAACATAAATGACATTTTTCCTGCCTTATATAGTCCTGCATCACTTGTCATTTTTATAATGAGCTTCTATTATTTTTATAAGAAAACAAAGAGAAAACCATAAAAGGAACAAATCAAATGACTTCTGATCCTGGAGCCTGGACCACAAGGCGAAGTGTAAAAGAGAGGAGCTCTGGCCCGCTGCAGTGTGCAGCAGGAGTGCCACGCTCTGCCGTGCCAGAATGTATGGGAGACAGGGTGACCCTGTACATGCTGCACATGCATACACGTGCTCCTGTGATCCTGGCTGGCCAGGAAGGCTCGGGGAGGTCTGCAGTGTGAGACCCTCTAGCAGATGCTTTTCTTTCTCTTGAAAGAAAGGGAAGGAAAAGAGGGAGGGAGGGATGGAGGGAAGGAAGGAAAGAAGGTAGGCAGGCAGGCAGGCAAGAAGACAGGTAGATTTTTTTTTAAAGGAGAGAGAAAGAGAGACCAGGTTGTCTATGAGATCTTTGACAATAGAGCAGATACTCTGAGCCAAGGCAAGCCTAAATGACAAAAAAGAAAATAAGACTGTGGTAAAAAGGAATGATAAAGGGGATGGATACAAAATAGGACAAACTGCACAGGGTTTGAGGTGACAACACGTAACTAACATTTTCCATGTCAAGAGTAGATGTGACCTCTCGCTATTTTTAGTGGAATACAGTGCTTTGCGTTGTCTGCCATAGAAGCAAAGCTTATTCCTCTGTCTATGGCTAAGTCTGACCATGGCTAAGTCTGACTTGCACTTTGGGTGGTTAAAGTTTGAAAAAATATAGATTTCTCTGAAGGGAAAAATTTCGAGTCTGTGTGCCAAGTGAAGAAGAATTTATAGGGCCACCTTTGAATGAAATGTTCTGGGTGTTAGAAAATCATTGTGAACAACATAACGACAGGCTTAATGATTAGATTGAGGTTTCCGCACCTGTAACTTAATCCAAGAAGCTGCCTTTACTGAATAGAGTGAAGAAGGAATTTATGACATTACTGCAATGAATTTTCAAAGTGTGATTTCTTTTCAACCAGAATTTGATAAGCAAAAATAACATTCTTGCCTTTCTACCTTCTAAAGAGGATACTGACAAGCTATGAAGCATCTGAAACAACCTGCACTGGATCTCAACTTCTGCCTGGACCAATGAAACCATGAGCTCAGTGCTCTTAAGTAACACCGGGGCTGGAGAAGCCACTTTCCACGTGGCTGCTCACATAGCTAAAAGATGATGCCAATGAAAGTTTCAGTTTCTTCCCATGTGGGCCTTCCCACAGAGTTGCTTGTGTGCCCGAGTCCAAAGCAAGATATCTAAGAGAGCAAGGCAGGAGCCGCATGGCCTTTTATAACCTAACCTTGAAGTCACATAGTAGCCTCACAAGTCAGCAGAGGCCAACCCTGATTCACTGATGGAGGGAAATATAAAAGAGAGTAACAAGAAGAGGCAGAGATTATTGGAAGTCATCCTGAGGGCTGATGACTATAGGCACCAGTATATGCTGATGTTTTAGTCTATACTGGAGACAGTGTAGGACAAAGGTGATATTCTTGGTGGAGGTTATCAATGCCTGAGGTAGGACACAGAAGTTTTGAGTAATCTCAAGACCAGATACAGTTCTGTCTTGAAGCAGGGAATGGACAGTTTGACCACTAAGTTGTGTCTGGGATCTAGCTGAGATCTATTTCCCACTTATTTCTAAGCTTGGGACCTTCTGTTCCAGACTAAACAGCCCATCGGTGAATTGATTAATTCCTTCCACAAAATTTAGAGTATTCACTATGTGTGAGGCAGTGACTGGCACTAGAATTATTCCCACCTAACAGTAACTATTATATTATAGCAAAGGCTGTAAATTCTACCTGATTAATGAATTATATATATTTTTAAAAGAACTACTTATTTGTTTCTTTTAATTTGACCATAGAGAGACAGAGAAAGAGAGGGACAGTGAGAAAGTAAGTTGCCAGGTCTGGGTCTCAAAACATGGTCAGCCATGTGGGAGCCCAGTGTCCCAACCACCACACCACCTACTGGCCTGTAATAAATTATATTTTTATAAGAAAATTTACAGCATGCCACAAGGACTAAAGGCAGTGATAGAAAAGTGATGTTAAGCTGAGAAAGGATGAGCCTGAGATATTCAGAGAAATGGGAGCTGGGAGGGAGCCGTAGGCAAAAGGATCAGTTTACACACAACCCCTGAGGTGGGGCTATGACAGGGAGCTCTGAATCCCGAACTGCCTGCCCTATACTTTGGGAGTTATGATAACTGTGATTCATTTGGCTCTGCTTATTATTGGGAGAAAACTCTTAGCCTTCTTTTCTTTTTCTTTTTTTTTTTTTTTTTTTTTTTTTGAGAGGTTTTTGCTATAGGGCACGTGCACTTGCCAGAAAGACAGAGAGAGAGACAGAAAGTGAGAACTCACCCCCCAGAGGGGATGGCCACATTGCCAATCCCTTCTCCTCCATTCTCCTCTCAGGATCTTGGGCACGCACGCATATGCACCAGGCATGAGTCTAAGCCACTGGGTCCGGGACTTGAACCACGGTCGACTATGTGGGAGTCCAGCGACATAGCCATTAGGTCAACTGCTGTTCCCAACATTTAGTCATTTAATACCAAATTTTCCTCTTACTTCTGGATAAACACAAATTGTGTGTTTTCCAGAAACCCAAAATATCAAGGCAAAGTTGTGAAGAAAACATCACTTGTATCTCAAAAGAAAGGAAAGATAACTCAATTAGAATAGAAAAATTTAACTGAGTATCTTATTGCTTAAAAGCGTTCAATGCCTGAAATTAAACAAAACAGTTCCAGAAATACTGCAAAGTGGGTATTGCAACTCACAACCACTGGCATCATAGCCATCATTTTACACAGGCAAATAATCATAAGAGGATGTTCAGCTATTCTTATGGACAATCAACTCCACTCTTTTACTATGCTTGAAATACTCTCAGATACCCAAATCGTAAAGGAGCATGAGCAAAACTACGTAATGGTCTCTTTAAGATAAAACTGGCAGTGTTTAACTAGAAATTACTGAGTGTTCCAGAAATGACATTCTGTGTTCTGCAGTAAGAGCTGGTTTTTGTGTGTTTTCTTCCCTCCCTTTGGGTTACAACAATGAGTCACCATTACCTGCAAAGCTAGACATGCAGATGCGGCTCTTGTGCCAGAAAGGCAAGGTACCAGTTGGCCGGGATTTAAAATAAGAAGGGTAGAAATGTTTAATTTACCGATTTAATTAAACATAAAAGCTTCCAGGGAGGAAAACATGTCCCCCAATCACCATTTCCCACTTTTAAAATGTCTCTACTGCTCTTCATTCCAAAGAAGTTACGTACGTTAGAGAACTAATTTTTAATGATGCATATAAAGCATCAATTCGCCCCTAATCAGAAATACTGTAATGAAGACCTACGCAAACAAAACCCCCAAGTTTTCTCTTACCGCACCACAATTCCGAAGGAAACTTATTTAAACCTATTTACATAAAGGCTATGTCTTGTGCCCACCTGTCTTTGGCCTCCATGAGACACAGTGAAGGTGAGGTAGTGGAAACACAAGCTCGGAAGTTTCCTAAGAATATGATGATTCGGTTTGATGCCCACCAGCCCCAAGTTACCGTCTATGACAACTTTTCGCAGTCCTTTCCCCCAAGAGGAGATAGTCCCAGCCAGGAAACCTGATTCTTGTTTTCATAATGCTTCAGGCATGCATAACAAAAAGCTGCTCTTTATTCCCATAGAGTATAGAGGAGAACTCACCATCTGAGCTGAAAAGCTAATAGTTTCACCTTTGTCTTTGTGAAACTGAGTAGTCAGAAAGAAAATAAGAGGGTAAACTCACACTATACCTTCCCAGAAATAAAGGAAAAAGTGATTAATGAATATGAGCACATATTTTTTAAAATAAAAGAATTCCCCAAAATTCATGGAAAGTGGAGTTAAAGTACTATTCTGGTGCAAAACAAAAATCCATGCATTTTTTCCCCATCATATGCATTTCTCATTAACTTTCTGAAGATTCCTTCTATCTCTTTATGAAGCTAATAATGATATAAATATATAAGTATTTCAAGATATCCATTGGGTTCACAGAGCATGGATGGATTTGGCTTATAAATTACTCCAAGATCTCTTTAGTGCCTACATTTTCAACTCTAACTATGTTTCAAGTTCTGAAGCCCAATTTTCTCAATTGTAATGAAATGTGTCCAAACGTGACTCCCATGACTAAGTGACAAAGAAAGTGCTTGGATTTTAGAGGTGGTAATAAGACAACAACAAGGCCAACAGCTTTATAGCATGAAGCTGACACGGGGGATATGAACCCCAAATGAAGAGGAAGTACTTCGTGTGTTTGTGTCTGTGTGTATGTAGGGACCAATGAGTCTTTTAAAAAAAATAAAAAAGGGAGACATTTTGACTGTGAAAGGGTGAGTTTTCAGTTTCTCTAAAGGGACTTTTAAGGGGCACATTGTTCGGAAGAAGGTAATACCTAGATGAGACTGTTTGTCTAGCAGACCAGAACTGTTTTTAATTTTATGTTCTGCACTGCTAGTACTCAATAAATTGTCTGCAGCAATATTCTAACAGTGATAAGAAGTCAAGTATACTCATTGTTCCTGTATTGACATTTGGTGGTGGCTGTCTCGAACACGGTTATAATGGACAAAGGCAAGTACTTTAAAAGGGACATTCATGAGTAAATCTGCTTATTTATTTCTGTATGCCACCTACAAAAAGACTTCTATCCTCTTTTCATTTTTTCTTGAAATTTTTTTATATCCAGGAGCTTCAGTACCAGCATCTTCATCTTTAAATAAGACCATATAAAATTTCTCAAATGTGTTCCCATAGAAAAGGCGATGACACCTAGAGAGCCACTGTGACTCTATCATTCTATCAGCTTAGCATGGCTGCCTCCTTTCAGCAGAAAAGAATCCTCGTTGGGAGATATTCTCTCTCTGGCTTCAATTCTTCAACTTTAATGTTAGCTACCAATCAGTTTAACCCACCTACCTATTAACATGGATGACTAGGTAACCCAGCTGGGTCAATCACTACTCCTCACTTGTGACTGGCCCCAGGAATGCACACATGATCAACATAGGCCAATGAGAGTCTGACCTGTTTGACTATGGCGATGCAATGGAAGTCAGCTGGCAAGTTGCCATCAACTCTGCTTCTGGCCATGGGAGGAAGGCGGGATGAGGAAGTGGAGTCAACATTCAGAAAGAGGCAGAGCTGTGAGGGGGCAAGACCTGATTTTGAGTCCCATCTCTGGCATTGTTCATTCAAATGTATGAGCTGTCCCAAGACTCTTTCAAATAATCATCCTCTTATTCATTTGCTTAAGGTAGTTCAGGTTAGATTTTCCTATCACTTCCTGATTAATCCAGATTCTAATCACAGTAAGAATTTTACACAGTGGTCTGCACACAATAGACAATATATGTAGGTACATAAAGAAGTTTTTTTTTTTCTTTAGGAACAGAAGGGGGAATTCTAAATTAGATGACTGAAATTTATTGTTGTTATTAGCACGAATAGAGATATTATTTCAGATCCACTGATATTTCAGGTCTTACTATGTGAAAGGGCAAAAGGCATAAACCAATACTGTCCAATGGAAATACAATTTGAACCACATAAACGACTATTTTCAGTTAAGTTATTTCTCTCATAGGAAAGAGACAAATATACAAGACATCCTTGACAAGGCCTCTCCACGCTGTTTTACACCCTACCTCTCCATTCTATTGTCCTCCCATCAAACCTCCTAGCCAATGAGGATCATGGGCATACATATGTTTTAGGATCTGAACCTAAGCCTCACCTGGAGCTCAACTATCATGCATTGGTACTCTGTCACCTGCACCACCACACATGCATAATTTTAAATACTTTAGCAGCCATGTTTTAAAAAGTAAAGGAAAATGGTTGAACTGTATTTTAATATTTATTTTACTTAACCCAATATATAAAAAATTATCATTTGATGATATAATCCATGTTAAAAAAAAATCAATGGTATATTTTAATGTTCTTTTCTCTTGAGTCTTCAAAATCCAGCATATATTTTGTACTTGCAGAACATCTCAATTTAAAAGAGCTACAATTAAAGTATAACCACACATAAATACTATAGTCCCTGATTTTTTAAAAATGTCTTGTTTTAAAAATATCTTGTTTAAAAATATTTAATTCCATTTGTTATTTTTTTAAAGAATTATTTGTTTAATTTTGTTTATTAATTTATATTACTTTTAGCAGAGAGAGACACACACACAGAGAGAGGGAAAGTGAGAAAGCAAGCCACTAGATCTAGGACTCGAACCATGGTCACCACATGGGAGTATCCAGTGCCTTAACCACCATGCCACCTGCTGGTCCCATTATTATTATTTTTTACTTTGACCAGAGAAAGACACAAAGAGAGGGAAAGGGAAAATGAGAAAGCAAGCCGCCAGGTCCAGGACTTGAACTGTGGTTGGCCATGTAGGAATCCAGTGCCTTTAATTACCACACCACCTGCTGATCCCAATAGTCCCTGATTTTAATCCTCATTCTACCACTAACTAGTTTTATGACCTTGGGAGACTTATCTGATTTTATCTGGACTTTAGTTTCCTGTGTACAAAATGGGGATAATTTACATACTATTCTGTAACCATATGTTTCCATTATTACTTACAAAAGAGGTAGTTATTTCCCAAATTCTGATAAATGGTGATGCAAAATAATGAAAAAATAACAGTACCCAGAAATCTAAAAGCAATGTAGGAATTTAACTTAGTGCTATAGCCAATTTTAAAAATATATACGAGTTTAGGGGTCAGCAGGTGGCCTAGTGGTTATGTAGCTGGAGTCCCACATGGCTGACTGTGGTTCAAGTCGCAGACCTGGAGGTTAGAAACACACACTGGGTGCATGTGCATGTGCCGAGGACCCCAGGAGGAGAATAGAAGGAATTATGGTGTGGACATACTCCCTGGGGGGTGATTCCTCTTCTCCCCTCTCTCTTTCTCTGGCAAGGACACATGTCCTAAGGCAAAAATCTCTACAAAAAGAACGTGTTTAAAAAATGTTTTTTACTGTGAACTCCATTTTTTCCAGTTCAATATTCCAATTAAAAAATTAAATTGTACCCAGAAAAATGGGGGTGATAATAATCATCCCTTTACCATAGGGTAGATGAAATTAAAGAGATGAGCAAATTAGATAAAGTTGCTGTCCATAATCCACTACATATTCCAGGGGGATACAATGGATAACTTACTGGTATAAATATAAACAGAATATTGTTGGATAATGCTCAAATAACAATATACTCCATTATTAAGATAGCAAATAACTATTAGGAGATGGGAAGAAGGGGGCTGCTTAGACAGGATCATCAGGGAGGACCTTTCTGAGGTGGTGATCAGTTTGCAATCTGAGAATTCAGCAGTAAAACAGAGCCAGCCACACCACAGTCCAGGGGAGGAGGCCAAGATCACTATTCCAGAAACCTGGTAACCGTCTTCCAGAAAGAAAACACAGAAATACGTATCGTAGTGAAGACTCCTGGGTTGTAACTCACATCCCAGTGGCCAGTGTCAAGTCATTTCCTAAGTTCCAATGCGATGAAGGGCTGGCGACAGCTGCTTAGCGGCCTGCATACTTTCCTCAGGCAGCCCTTGCATCTGTTCCACTGCCCCTTCCCCCCCGACCCAAGAGAGGCAATTAAAGAGAGAAAACAAACTCTACTGAGAGAAGGATGGGCAGGCCCTGGTGGCATCATAAACATCAGAACACGGTAACTGCAAGGCAACTCTGGTTGCAGAATAGGCAGGTGTAAGTATCACGGGGTAACCTTGACATCCTCCCCACGAGCGTGTGTTTTGGGACAGTCCTGAGCTTGTGAGGTCCTGCAGAGACACACTCTCTGGGCGGTGCACATCTTGTTGTAGCTACTGCCAAGTGCCAAATTTGTCCTGGCTCAGGGCTGGGCCCGCTGCTTGCTGTCTTGTTTTCATTCCCTCTGCCTGTTTCTCTTTGAAAGCAAATTGCTTCCCCAGGCTGTTCATGACATGTCTCAGGCAGCTGGCCTGGCATTCTCTAGAGGGGTTTTGGGTTTGCCATGCAGGTAAGACAACTCAAGAGGGTTAGCTTATCACAGCAGCTGGGAGTTCAGAAAGGAATTTGTGCCAAGTCTGTCCTTAGCTCCTTAAGCACATGGTTCCTTTTCGCTTCCCCTACACTACTGCAAAAGAAAAATCGTACTACCCACTTTTTGCAGTAGAGGAAACTGAGCCCAGAAAGGTTAAGTCATTTCCTCAAATCCACACAGCAATTAAGCAGTGATTCCAAAACTTTTGATATTTCCCATGCTTTGAGCTGAATGGAAGCAGTTAAGGCTGGAGAGAAGGGAAATGCATGGAGTGTCATGTGACAAGCCACGAAATCCTTCACAGGTGAACAACTCAAGAAAAGGAAGAACCTGAACTTGATTCTGCATCTTTTGAGACTCTGACTTCACACTCCTAGAACACCATGTATAGCTTTTCCACACGGCTCCCACGTTGGCTCCAATGACGACAGACAATGCGTAGAAAAGACTCCCAGGGCACAGGGAGTACATCACAGGGAACAGAATCCGGAGAAAGGGTTAGAAGAATTTGGATCAGCACTGCAAAGCCAGATGCTAAATTCATTACCAGCTGCCTTTAGGAGAGCTTTCAGAAACCCAGGATCGTAAGATTGAGACAAGAATTTGAACGAAAAATAGAAAGGAAAAACAGATCACATTAATCATCCTCAATAGGTCGCACTTCCACCTGCAGCAGCAATAGAAGTTTACATGTGGTAGCGTCAGGATCTATACAGAAACCCACGGAAATCTTGCCACCTACCTTTCCAGTCCAGCCCACCCCAACCTCCTCACACTGACTTCCTTGCAAACCCCAGCACCCGCTTCCTTGCCATGTCCAGTGTTTCCTTTTTGCTTGCCATTCTTAGACAGCTTTGATTTCCTGTCACATTTGACAATGCTTGTCATTCCCTCTTAATAGCATGCCCTCCCTGGCCTTCTGTGACATTATCTAAGTGTTTTAGTCCTATGCTGTGTAACAAATTAGCTTGAAACTCAGTAGGTTAAAACAGTACGCATTTCGATGGTTTATTACCTATTCATGATGATGTGTATAGTATTGTCAACGAGACTGGTCTCAGATATACTTCATGTTGGGTAAATTCTCTTTACGAGCCAAATGATGTATAGTGATCGAAGGTTTAAAAAAGGTAAGAAGAATAATAAAAACAAAAAACAATACACATTTCGTCTCTCATGGTTCCTGGGGGTCAGGAAGCCAGGCATAGCTTACCTGGGTCCCCAGTTTCAGGGTCTCTCACAGGCTACACGAAGGGACTGACTGGAGCCATGTCCTCCTGAATGGGGCTGGATTTGTTTCCAGGCTCTCTCAGTAATCACTGGCAGGATTCAGTTTCTCTTGGGTTGTTGGAATGAAGCCTCAGTCGTCACTGGCTGATTGCCGGAAGCCACACTCAATTCTTTGCTATGTGGGCCTCTCTGTAGGGAGCTTCATCAGAGTAAGAGGGTGACAGCAAGAGAGTGAGAGAATGCCAGCAAGATGGAACTCACAGTCTTTATTGCATAATGCAATCATGGAAGCAACATTTCATTATCTTTGTTGTATTCTGTTCACTAGAACAAAGTCACTAGATGCAGCTTACTCTCTAGGGGAGGGGACTACACAAGGGTGTAAATACCAGGAGGTGAGAACCATTAGTCACCATCTTAGAAACCTGCCTACTGGGACCAGCAGTTAGCGTAATGGCTATGTCGCTAGACTCCCATGTAGTCGATTGCGGTTCGAGTCCCGGACCCGGTGGCTTAAAATTCACGCCAGGCGCGTGTGCATGCACAAGATCCCGAGAGGAGAATGGAGGAGAAAGGATTGCGGCATGACCATCCCTCCTGGGGGGTGATTTCTTGCTTTCTATCTGTCTCTTTCTGTCTGTCTGGTGAGCCACGCACCCTACAGCAAAAACCTCTAAAAAAAAAAAAAGAAACCTGCCTACCACAAAACTGTGTCATCTCTCTGTTGAGTATCATATCTAATACAAGTAAATGCCCAGCGAGTGACAGCTACTTGCAAGGCAGGTAGCAACATTTCCATGGTTTCTGTATAGATCCTATGTGATGCTACCATCGCATTCTCCTGCTCTCCTCCCTCAGTCAGTGACCTTGGGTTGGCCCAAGAGGATGGAGTAAGGACCATGATATCAGATATAAGAAAACGTAAGTATCCCTTCCCCACCCTACTTCATACATGCACTTTTTCCACTATAAGGCAGCCACGGTGGTTACTCTAAAATGCAAATCTGATTATGTCACCCCTGCTCCAAACCTTTCAAAGGGAACCAAATGTCCTTAACATATTCCTTATCATGGCTTTGGAGACTCCCTGCAGATCATATCCAGATTTATTTCTCCAAACTAATTTCTCCCTACACCTCCTCTCTCCTGTTAAGCTTCAGCCATACTTACTTTCTTTTAGTTCTTTACAATTGCTATTTTTTCCTCCCATCTCTAGGTCTCTGCCATATATACTCAGTATCCCAAGGCAAAAGAAATCCCTTCTCTCATCTAGCTTCCATGAGAGTAGAGACATGTCTACTAGTTTATCACCGTGTCCTTAATACGTAGCACAGTGCATGATAGGAGTCAGCCATGTTTTTAGGGAAAGACTATGTATATACCTTATGGAAGATGGCGGCAAGAAGGTCCAGAGACAAAGGGGCTGTGGAACTAGCTGGGTATAGAATTGTCTTCCCAATATCTGCCTCTCAGGTCTCTACTTCATTCTAAGACGTCCTGTTTCAGAACAGAAAGAAGTGACATCAGACCTTAGGGGCTCTGTGTTTTTAGGGCTTCAAAATGCATGAAGAAGCATTTATATCAAGAGCCATCTTTCATATCAGAAGTTCCTGACATGTGTTTTCAATGAATGATTAACTTAAGAGGTCCAAGTACAAAGATGACCCCATCAGTCTTACAAAAACACTAGTCAGCATTGACTGGTATCATGGTGCTAGATGTTTCACATGTAGTAGTGTCTCGTTTGATGTTTATAACAGTGCTGTGGGTAAAGATCATTATTCCTATTTCACGGATGAGGGAAAAAAGATTCACAGAGGTACAGTTACCTGGCCACACTAATACGGGTAGTAAGTCAACTGACTTGGGATAAAACAATGATAATGACTGCTACTATTACTAAGCCTTTACTATGAGCCAAATCTTTTACCAGGACTTGATGTGGGTTCTCTTAATTAGTCCTCTTATAAATCCATTAAAAATTGGATTCTAATGTTATCCTAAAATTAGATATGAAGAGATAGAAGTTCAGGGATTTTCAGATTATTGCTTCTAATTAAACAGGTAGAAAGAGGAAGCATTGCATCTTTTCTTTTTCAGTATATACTTTTTATTACAGTGACATTTTAACAAATACTTTGCAACTATAAAACATCTTAGGGAACATATTAGGACTATAAGCTGACAATGGTGGCCAAAGTGAGTTGTTTTATTTTATTTTATTTTTTTTACTTTTCTAAGAAGAAAAGTATGGTATAAGTATTTAGGAGGCTTGAAATCATCGACACTGGAAAACAAATAAAATTTATTACAGCGAACTTGAAATCTATTTTATAGATAAATCAAGATTAAGTTAAAGTCAGCCATTAGTACGATTACTTGCCTACATGTTATTCGAGAAAAGGAAAGTATGTCAAGATATAAGGACACGGAAATATTTTTATTTCCTGTTGTGTTGAAAATAATTACAAAAATGTAATTCAAGATTCCATTTCTCCAGCCTGGTTTCTTCTTACTTGTATCATGAAGGTGAAGGCATAGACATTAATTATTCAGAATATCCTGGTTTTCCAGGGTGGTCATACATCTGATATGCTCTGTGCTTTTCTCACTGTCCTAACTGAATAGTGTTGTATCTCCCTCCTTCACCCAGCATTGGGATTTGAACCCAGGCTGGTCTGGTGTCTAAGCCTACACTATTATCCTTACACAAACACCTCTCACACCGTCCTTTGTCTCAGCTACCCGGGTCACTGTACTAACCACAAAGTAAAGAGAAATTTGTCTCTAAAATGCCAAGATGTATGAAAGCTATTGGTTACTTGCGCAAGGAAAGGCCACAGAGTTTCTAGACTCCAAAAATAATTGTAACAGACTCCTCTGAGGCCTTATGGGGTAACTGAGTGGGAAGGTTTCCCAAGCCTTCATCAAGTCCAGTGGTTTTAAAAGCAGCCTGATAATCAGAATCAGCTGGAAGTTTCCACAAGATGAATATTCCTGAGAGCCATCACAGATCTGTGGACTTGCAGTGCCAGGGCTTAAAAATTTATTTGAACAAATTCCTTGAGGATTCTGATGGCCAGCCAGATGAGAGCCACCAGTTTCTACCCGCAAAGTCTCTGCTATCAAGTAGTCCCCCACCCCCAAGGTCCTTCTGCCTTCATAAATTCCAAAGGAGGATGCTTCATTGCCAACTGATGAGAGTAAGGTTTGGCCTGAAGAACAGCAAAAGGACTTTCTATTTCTTTAGAGAGACTTATCATTTACCTACCCTGTTATATGACTAATCCTGCTGCTGACTTTGTTGAGTTTATTCAAAATTGACATTCTTCTCTGCATGCCACTGAATAGTCGCTTTTCAAACATTAAGTATAAGATGATGATGATGATGATGATGATGTTATCTGTAGCCATTTATGGGCCATATACTGTATGTTTTATGTATGGTATTTCTAATCTCAGCAACTGTACAAAGTACATTTTATTCTATTTTGCACATAAGGAAACTGAGGCTCAGAGAGGGTAATTAATTTACTCAAACATGTCCACTCAGCAAATGGCAGAACCAAGATTTGAATCCAGATCATTTTAAACTCAAGAGCCCCACTTTCTTCCTTTCCCCACTGGCTATATGATCTGTGTCAAGTTATGTAATCTTTTCATGCTTGAGTTTCTTTACCTATGCTAAGAAGGAAAAAAAAAGTACCCCCCTCACAAGGTGGTTGTGCATATTAAGTAAAGTAATTAGCCCAGCAATACTAGATAGATGTTATGGGAGGTTTTTGTTTTGTTTTGTTTGTTTATTTATTTATTTTAATATCAGAGATTCACAAGCAATTCTTGGAAAACACTTAACTCCTTTAAATACAAAAGTTGCCAATAATTTCAGAATGTGCTGGAAGCTATGTCGGATCTCTCAGTTATTCTGAATGCTTATTAGCATATTAAATACTCTGAGAAGTTCCACAGTAAAGAATCCAGTTTCACTTTACCCCAAGCTAGAAGATATAATTAAAAAAAAAAATCATTTAATTTTCACTTAATATTTTGGTCCTACCAAGAAGGAAAGGAGCCTTTTACGCCTGATTTGGAATGGAATTGCTTTGATAATCTCACCCTCTGCTCATGCTTGGAAAAGACCCTACTGGAACATACCATTAAGTACTTGCTTTGATACTGGCTGTTAATCCCATGGCCCAGCTTGACGCTGTCTCTTAGCAACATCCTGTCCTTTTCCCCTTTTCATTCTTGTGCCTCTAACAACACTTCCTCTCCTTTGGTTTCTCTTAGGCCTCCGGCTTTCCAGGCCCCTTAAGCCTCCTGTACACAGAGAGAAGCAGGAGCTGCAGGCCCCGTGCACATATTTATGTTAATAGTGCAGAGGGGAGGAACAGGCTGTTCTAAGGGCTGCTTTCCAACTGTCACATAAATCAGTCAGGAAAAAAAAGTTACTATTTTCACAAAGACACTGCCAGAGTACAGCAGCAGGTCTTGGCAATGCATCATCCCCTGCACCCGCCCCCTAAGCCCAGCCTTCCTAATGCCCCTTATCCTCCATTCTGTACAAGGGAGGGGGATGAAGGATTTCATAGACATGGAGGATTTCCAAGATAGAGAGACTTCTGAGATCATCTAGAGATCAACTAGCGCTAAATCAGATGGAAACGTCTTGTAAATGCCTATGCCCTTTCTCCCGAGATTCTGGTGCAGTTATTTACAGATGGGGCATGAGAACACTTCTTGAAGCTTTCCAGGTGAAAATAATATGAAGTCAGGGCTGAAAGTATTGATGTAGTCAGATCTTCATGAAGAGACTGAGGACAGCAATGAAGCTTCCCTTAGACCACTCAGGGGACTCTTCATATGGCCAAGTCTTACCTCCTCCCCACTGCATTCTGTTCTGTGGTATTACCCTGCCATTATGTTTTGGGGTAGAGCAGCAGAAATACCAAGACAGTGGTATTATTGGAGTTCTGCATTTGAATCACTTAGAAAACCCTTTCAAATCCCCATTCACTTTCCTTGCTCCACCTAGACCGACAGAATCAGAATCTCTCTCTCTCTCTTTTTTTTTAGTTGAACATTGTTTCATGAGAGAAATTTTTTTCTGAGAAATGCATTTTTTTTCCTGAGTACACTGTATAGTGACTCAATCAAGCACATCAACATACATGTTATCGTCAGCAAATAATTTTCCATTTCTTGTTTCCTGTGTGTTTTGCTTTTTTTTCCTCATCCTTGATTCCCTATCTCTTACCCTTTGCCCTCTCCCACTCTCCTCCCACACTGTCTCTGGTATCTATGTTTGCTTTCTATACTGTTTTTCCCCCACATTTTATTGAGTCACTAAAGATCTTAATTAATCTAAATATTTTCATAGCAAGCACAGCTGATATATACATTTCTATGAACACAAGTCCAACTTTAGGCATAAGCCTCAGTGAGTAGAATGAACATCCTATAAAGTAGCACCTAGCTGGGGCTATATAGCTTACTGCAGTCATCGAATAGGTAATTTTTTTTCTGAAACTTTTTTTTCAACTTAATTTACATTCTTTCCCAAGCATCGTCACAGCATATAAAATGTGATGTCACAGTATACAAAATGTGTTTTCCCAGAATCTCTTGATGAACTTCAGCATGCAGATCTTGAAGACTTTAAAAGAGCTCTTGGTAGCAATTTTGATGTGTTCTTCAGTTTAAGAATACTAGCAAGATGGAAGGAACACCAGATTCGGAGTTTAAAAAGCTGGGATCCAAATTCAGCATCTATCAAATCCTAATTGTAGTTCTCTGAACAATTTATATGACCTCTCTGAGCTTCAGTTTCTTCCTCTACTAAGTGGGACTATATGGCAAGCTCTCATGCATGCTTCAATTTTTTAAAAAAGAATTCTTTAATTTATTATTATTTTTTAATTTGACCAAAGAGAGACAGCAAAAGAGAGGGAAAGTGAGAAAGCAAGCCACCAGGTCTGGGACTTGAGCCACTGTCATCCATGTGGGAGTCCAGTGTCCTGATTGCCACGCCATTTGCTGGCCCCTGCATGCATCAATTTTGTAATGCCAATGTCATTTCTCTTAGGAAGTCTTGGCTGAGCTTTTGGAATAGGCCAGTCATCTACCCTCATAGGCTACGCTCTTGGAAAACTCTTTGAACGTCTGCTTCTTGACATTGATTACAATTCACTCATCAAGTAGCATGAAGTTAAATATATGCATTTTGAGTTATTAACAAATAACTAATTAACACTAAGTAAATATGTAATGAGTTACTCCATCTCTACTACCAATATCAGAGTTCAGTGAGATAGAAACTTGGGCTGTCTTGTTCACTGCTGAATCCAGTGTCTGGTAAGAGGCTGCCACCCAATAAGCTGGTTGAACAAACAAATGACTGAGTAAATGGCTGAACAAATGACGAACATATATAAAGTACCTGGCACATAATAACATGCAGCAGAAATGAATGATCAGTATCTTTTTTTTTTTTTTTTTGAGAGGTTTTCGCTATAGGGCGTGTGCACTCGCCAGACAGACAGAGAGAGACAGAGAGACAGAAAGCGAGAAATCACCCCCCAGGGAGGGATGGCCACGCCACAATCCCTTCTCCTCCATTCTCCTCTCGGGATCTTGGGCACGCACGCACACGCGCTGGCGTGAGTTTTAAGCCACCGGGTCTGGGACACGAACCGTGGTCGATTATGTGGGAGTCCAGCGACATAGCCATTACGCTAACTGCTGGTCCCAATGATCATTATCTTCAGAGAGGCCAAGTATCTTGCTCAAATATACACAGCAGAACTAAAATTCAAACTTTGTCTGCCAGTCACATTTTTAATCCATCACATTAACCTGCCTTAAGGTTTTGTACTGAGGGGAGGCATTTAGGGGAAAAAAATGACAGGCCATCTTTGCCCACCAGAATGAGATGGAAACTTAGCTGGCTCTTTTACGCTTCCAAGCCTTCCCTGATTCACTCGGCATGTGTGTACACAGGACAATGATGGCTGCTCATGTGGGCATCCCTGGTCTATTCTTTTCCCTTTTTTTTTTTTGTTTTTTTTTTTTAGTTTTGCTATAGGGCTCATGTGTTCACTGAAGACGGGGATCGGGAGTAGGGTGGGGTTAAAACTTAAAAATTGTACTCGGGGGATGGCCTCACTACAATTTCTTCTCCTCTTAGGATTCTGGACACACACACCTGGCATCTTTTTCAGACTGTCAGGTCTGAGACTCAAATGGCATGGTCGGCCATGTGGGATCCAGCCTCCTTAACCACCATGCCACCTGCTGGTCCCTCCCTGCTCTATTATTGAGAATGCTTTTTAGATCATAAGTTCCTTGAAGGCAGTGACCATGATTTTGGCTCCCGCTACAAGACAGAACCCAGAGGGGCTCTATGATTTGCAGCTGACAGGCTTGTGGGCAGCAACATCTTGATCTTAGCACCAAACTGCATACACATTGATATCAAATATCTATGGATTCTGGATTTTCCCACTGGCCATCCTGCTGTATGTGATCCTGGGGAGGTGGATGACCAGAGGGACACGGGGAGCAGCTGGGATCCACAGACCAGCTGCTTAAGCACACACTGAGCAAGGGAGTTCGAAATGAGACTAGGGGTGGTTATTTCTGGGAGTGACTTTAAATGAGTCCTGTCTCTCTGCCTAGACTGGCATGAAAATTGGTAAATTAATTATTTTTATTTCAAGAGCGTTCATTTAGTCAGTAGTTACTATGCCCTAGATGGTATGCCGAGTGCTGAGCAGACATTGTCTCATTCAGTTCTCTAGGCTCTGGACAGCTGAAATCATTGTCACCAGTGCTTTTTTTTTTTTAGAAGAACACTGAGGCTGAGAGCCATCTACCAAAGGTCACAAACACCAGAGCAAGGGAAAACCAGCACTGGAACCGGGTAATTCCAGGTCCTTCCTTCCTTCCTTCATTCAACAAGTACCTATTGAGCACTTCCTGTACACCATGTTCTACCCCCTCCCAGTTGCAAGAAATATATTAAAGATAAAGGTCTATATCCTGTGAGACATAGGTTCTCTCAGGAGGAGACAGACCACACAAAATAAATTTAAATGCTGAGTAAAATATGTGAATTGTTAGAAAGCAACAGGCAGTGCAAAAAGGATGGGGAGTGAGATTGGTAGGTACAGGGGCTGTGATGCAGGTTCACCATTTAAACAGGGTAATCTGGACTGGCCTCATGATCAAGTCGTCTTCGAGGAAAGAAGGAAAGGCTTGTAAGAAAGCTAAATGATGCTGGGTTCATACGGCTTCCTTTAGACGAATGAGTGAATAAAACTACCACTGATCGAATACCTCTTGTGGGTCAGAGGCTGTGCCAAGCACTTTATCCACAATTTCTCAGTGAACCTCACCCAGTCTTCTATGAATAATATCATCTCCACTTTTTAGATAAGGAAATTGAGACTCAGTGACTACAAGAAAAAAAAGGATTGTCTAAGATCATTCAGTCACTAAGTGATGGGGTTGGGATTCAAACTTGGGTCTTCCAACTCCACAGTCTCTGTTCTTTTTACTCTCAGACATTTCTCTTCTTTCCTTCCTTACAAAGCACCCTGAGGAGTATAGGAGGCTGAGGTGATAGAGTAAGGAGGGACACAGGAAGTGATCCCTGAGTTAGGGATCAGCCCCTGAGAGGCAGGTGCTCACCCCCTCTGAGCCTGCGTGCTCACACCTATGGGCAGCAAAACAGACCTGCAGTTCTCTTGTATTGGATCTCCTTCCTATCGCTTCATTTTGATTTTAAACACGAATTTCACTTTTTTTTTCTTTAATAGTTAGAGCAGATAAATGTGAAAAAGTCATTCCTAAGAGCTATACCATTTGCAAGTGTCAGAAAATGGGTGACTTCTGAAAGTTTGTCATTGGCTTCTAAGAGGGCTGCTCCTTCACAGAGGAACTGTGGCACCTTGGGCACTGGAGGCAGTAGGGTAGGCATCTTTCCAGAGTGCTTTGGAAGGAATCGTTCATAAAGTTGATGATGTCTTACTGTCAGCTTGGCAAGTGAGGCTCTCATCGGTGGTGTCCCCCAAGTCTGGCCTCATTTCTGCTGCAAGACTTTAGGTGTCAAATGCAAGTCTTCCTAGCCTACACTCATATTCTCTGCTCCCCCCGCCTCTGGAAGACAGTAACAAACTCACAGAAAATGACATCCGTGTAGAAATCTGCAAGCAAAAGAAGTAGGTTGCTTGAGTGAGTTTGGACACTCCAAAGCAAACCTACAGGGGCCAGCAGTTAGTGTAATGGGTATGTTGCTGGACTCCCACGTAGTCAACCATGGTTCGTGTCCCAGACCCGGTGGCTTAAAACTCACACCTGGCTGCATGCCCAAGATCTTAAGAGGAGAATGGAGGAGAAGGGATTGCGGCGTGGCCATCCCCACTGGGGAGTGATTTCTCGCTTTCTGTCTCTCTGCCTCTCTCTGTCTGTCTGGTGAGTGCACACACCCTATAACAAAAACCTCTTAAAAAAAAAACAAAACCAAAACCAAAAAAAAAAAAAGAAAAAACATAACAAACCTACCAAGACAGTGAGGTGGGGATGTGAAATGGCTGATGTGGGAATGCTTTGAAAAGTTAGGAGCATCACAGAAATACAATTAGAGCTATGAAAAAGAGGGAGTTGAAGAGAAGTCCTCTTTTGGGGCTGCCCTGAGCTTCATAGCCTCAGTTTACCTTTTCATCCGAAGCCAACTCCAAAGGTTTACATGTGCCTTTGCACCCACTGTACATATACACGTTGGATATTTACATAGAAGGACAAGTCGTATCTGTGAGAGCATGTTTATGGTTTGAAAGCTCTCCTCATAAGCATTAACCAAACAAGCTCAGAACAGCTCAGTTCACGGGATGCAGTGTTTTAAGTCCTTATTTTGCAAATAAGGAAACAAAGGCAACAGAAGTTCAGTGACTTGTCCAAGGTCAGAGCTGCTGAATGAGAGTGTGCCTCAGGCCCGGTGTCCTGAGTGAACCATCCACGCCTTTGTCCCTGACCAGGAAAGACGGTACCCAACCTATCCAGCTGTACAGTATGATCACAGGCCACCTCTCTGTCCCTCTCTCTTGTTTCTGGGTCTCTATTTACTCAGAGTCTCTATTCCTCTCTCCCTTCTTTCCCATCTCTCTTCCTCTTCCTTTCTGTCTCTCAACTGAGATTTAAGCTCACTCCAGGGTGAAATGAGCAGAAGAGCTTCGATATAAGGTGATCTCTCCTACAACATGATCCTGTGGCAAAGACTCCCCAAAGGATATTGTGATGTAACTTAGTAAATTAGCCTGGAGCCCTGAGGTGGCTGCATGCGCTGGTGGCTCACAACAGGTCAAACCTTCACCGAGAGCAGCATGTGGGACAGCATCCCATGAGAGTGTAGGCTCCCCCAGGGAGATGATCTAAGTGGCTCAGAATCAAGTCTGAGCTCCCATTCCTTCAAGGCCCTTCCTGGTGTCTCCTTCACTTTGATCACACTTTGTTTTATTTGCCTATCTAAAGTCTGTCTTCCCCTCAACATGCAGCTGCACAAAGCGGGAACTATGTCTGCCTGGTTAGCCATTATCCCGCTGGTCCACAGCAGTGTCACATTGGCAGATAAGCCCTCACAAATACGTGGGGAATAACTGTATACGGGGATAAATGAAGTACTAATGGAATAACACTGGTTTAGTATAACATCCTTCTTAAGAACACTTGCATTTCCAAAGAAGATTTAATCAAGGATGCATATTAACCTTATTAGTATTTTCTCGTGGGAGGAATTCCACGTGGATGGCCCATCCTGGAGTGAGCGATGAGAAGCAAGCATCTCCCAGCATTTCTCAAATGCCACTCAGCAGATCCCTTAGCATTCAGTCAGTCCTATCACCAGAACCAAGAGTGTGTGGAACCCAAGAACTTTGAGGAAGCTGAGAAAGGAGGCAGCTGGGTTTGACTCAGTTCCACACAGACTTCTCCCAGTGCGCTTCTGTTCTCATCCTGAACACGAGGCAGATGATTAGAAGTCCTGAGTCACAGCCTTGAAGACAAGGTACCTAAGGGACAATAAAATCCAAGCCTACTGCCAGCCCTGCTCAGTCTGCTGTTACTGGAATGAAGTCCCTCTTTTCATTCTATTCAAATTGACAGAACTATCTGATAGGGGTCAGGCCTCAGATAAAATGTCAACCAAAGGCTCAGAAGGCCACAGCCTGAACAAACGTGTGGTAATTTAATGTACTGGATAAAAATTGGTATGGAATTTAATGGCCTGACTGCTTCCTTTATTAAATACTCCTCACTTGCTTGTCTGGATGAAAAATCTGCAAGGTGCTATGAATAAAATACACATCTAAGGCCACTGTGGCTTCTTCTACTCAAAGTGAAGATGATTCCATAGACAACCTGTGAAAGGCATACTAGAGTGGTCTTCTCCCTAATCTAAATGCAGAGGAAAAACCCCAAACCTTGAGCAGGTCTTAAACTCCAATGCAAACTCTGATATCAAACGATCCAACCAAAACTATTCCCTAATTACAGGAACAACCATCACTGGCTATTTAGTACATGCCAGGTGCTGTGCCACGCATCTATCATTTACTGGCCAGCGAGCCCTTTGACTGAGTCTATAAGATAGGTGGCATCATTTGCTCTATTTGAGAGAAACTGAAACGGAGGGATGGATATTCTGAAATGTGCCCAAGCTTGCAAGCAAACCAAGACCAGGATTGAAACCTGGGCATTTCACGTCTAATAGAAGCTCTCCTCTTAATCATGGTTGGGTAGCAAATCTGACATGCAGGAATAGGAATGTGCCAGTGTTCCTCAGAACTATGGCCTCCATTGCAGTGGCACCTGATGATGCCATGTACAACTTCATTTTTCATTTTAGTTGCTCATCCAAAGAGCAAAGAGTAGAATAAGTAACTGGAAAATTCAGTCTCCAGGTGCTTTTGCATGTCACCAATGAACTAGATGGGTCAGCACCCCCTCCTGTCTGTTTCTGGGATTTTGAAGAAATGCTTAAAATCATTTTTGTACACTCTTAGCTTTTGGGTAGAGTTACAACTACAGGTTGTCTAGGACTCCTACCACCCACTGTGAAGGTCAGAATAATGAACAACACAGGCAAAGGAGATGCCCTGATGGGGGACTGGCATGCCTCACTCACTCCTATACACTTGATCTTTGCAGCAGACTTAAATCAAATTTGAACTTCCTCACATAATGTATGAACAGATGCCCAACACCAGTAGTGTGGAATGGAATGACAACTAAATAATATTTTTCACATATCATTTTGGCAAAAATTTCTAAGTCTCATAATATCGATCACAACAAAGGTGAGGGAGAGTAGGTCATTTCATAGACTGCTGATGAAGGTGTGAATTAGGACGATCATTTAGAAGGCAACCTGGAAGTATCAAATATATGTACCACCTGTGACCCAGCAATTCTAGTTCTTGCTATCAACCACCAGGAAATACTTATACATACTCCCAAGAATGTTCATTGCAGTATCATTAGTGTACCAAAAAAATCTGAGCCAAAATGTAATATATCCATACGATGGAAAGTTATGCACCTCATAAAAAGGTAAGTCTCATTGTAACAATAATTTTTAAAAAATGTTTAAGGCGTACTATTAATTTAAAAAAAACCCACACAATATGGTATTATCCAATTACACACACATAATACACACCCATGCATGCAAAAAAGGAGTAAAAAAATACACACCAAACTCAAGAGATGAAATTACTTCCGGTGAAGCTCCAGGGACAGGGAGCAACAGCCAAGGAGCCCACTCATCACTTACGCATTCACCAAATACTGTTCAGCATCTTCTATGTAAGACACTGATGCTGCTTGGTGATGAAGAAAACAGACAAGTCACTGATCATGACAGACACCTTCCAGCATTCTTGGTATTACTAGGTATACTTATAGAGCAAGTGTGTGTACGTGTGTGTGTGTGTGTGTGTATTAGGTATACTTATAGAGCAAGTGTGTGAACGTGTGTGTGTGTGTGTGTGTGTGTGTATAACTGCGTCATTAAAAATGAGTCGAAATAAAAGCAAGCAAAACAACCCCCACACTTTTACATAAATGGAATGTCAAAGGATTTTGAAAGTATTTGCAAATAGTTCCAACTGTAAATGCTGTGTTGGTGACTGCCACATGGCTACTGAAATGTTCCCCTTTGGAAGGTTGGCGCAGACATAGATGCAGGGACAATCTCACAGAGCTCAAACATTTCCACAGAATTGTGTCCATTCCTTCTATTAACATTCTTTTAGGAGAAACATTAGACACAAAGTATGAATAAAACCCAATCCAATTACATATCTGCCAGAGACAGTATAATTGCAGTAGCACCATTCAAGAGCCCCAAACTGGAAATTGCCTACATGGTCACCAACAGTTCAAAAGATAAACAATATACTATGTTCATACAAAATGATATAAAAAAGAAATTAAAATAAATGCATCAGAACTATATGTAGCAACATGGATGAATCTTGCCAACATAGTGTTAAGTGAAGGAAGGCTGGCATGTGTAAGGTAATATACCGCGCAGCTCCATTTATATGAAGTTCAATAATAGGCCAAAATAATACTTGATACTTGAAGATGGAATAGTGGTTATTTTTGGACGGGAGTAGTAACTTGAGCACATTATAGAGGCTTTGGGGTGCTACAGTTGTTCTTGATCTGGGTGCTGGTTGCATGGGTATGTTTAGTTTATGAAAATTAGTTTTTGTTTTACAATTCCAATTTGTGATTTTTTAGTAAGTAGAGTCTACTTCTATCAAAAACTGGGACCACTAGATGGCATAACGGTTACATTGCTGGACTTCCATGTAGTCAACTGTGGTTTGAGTCCCAGACCCAGTGGCTTAAAACTCACACCAGGCATGTGTGTGTGCATGCCCAAGATTCTAAGAGGAGAATGGAGGAGAAGGGAATGCAGTGTAGCCATCACCTTGGACAGTGATTTCTTGCTTCTGTCTTTCTATTTCTCCAGTGAGCACATGTACCCTATAGCAAAAATCTCCTTCTAAAAATAAAAATTTACAAAACAAGTAAAACATAAAACATTAAACCCTGAAATTCAATTTGATTTTTTTTCCAGAATGCACATGTATTCTCTAGAGAAACAGAGTGGGAGAGGGAGAAAGAACTCCCTAAGGGAATGTGGTCATACTGCAATTCTTTCTCTTCCATCTTGCCAACCAGTTGGGATTTGAGGTATGCATGTACACATGCATATGTGTCAAGCTACCCTAGCCAGGATTTCAACTGTGCTATCAGCCATGTGGAACCTGTCTCCTTTAACCACTAGGGCACAGGGCAGGCTCTCTAATTTGCATTTTTAAAATTTTATCTTTAGCTCATACACTCTCTGGGTTCTGGCTTTACCATGTGTGAAAACAGAAATGGATTTATTCATTGATCAGTAAGAGCCTTTCTAGACTTATGGTTCTACATATGAACTCTTCCACTGCAATGATCCATTTCTTTTTTTCTTTTATCTTAAGAGAGATTTTTTACAATAGAGCGTGTGCATACACTGGAGAGACAGAAAGACAGAAAGCAAGAAATCATCCCCCAGAGGGGATGGCAACAATTGCAATCCCTTCTCTTCCTTTCTCCTCTTGGGATTTTGGGCACGCACACACATGGTGTGAGTTTTAAGCCATCAGGTCTGGAACTCGAACTACAGTAGACTATGTAGGAGTCCAGCAATGAAACCATTACGCCATCTGCTGGTCCCTACAATGATCTATTTCTAAAGCAATAGGGAAAAAAAAAAAGACAAAAAAAACCACCAGAATTAGCCTGGTCATTTGCTATTGAAATTTGTAGATGACTTCTAATGTCACATGTGACCCATTTTCAATGCACTATTGTAAGTTAAAGGCACAATCAATGAACAAGGGAAATTTTCTCTTCCAGGCAAAAGCATGCAATTAATTCTTTCCCAGAGTGCTTGGAAGATGAGTGGGAATACACTAAATGCTACTCTGCCAAGCATCCTCCTGTCATGCCAACTCAAACACTGTGATGGGAGAGTCAGCAATTTAGGAGGCAGGGCAGTTCCTGGTAGGAAGGAGGCAGCTACCATGCTCACAATGGAAGACTGTTGTTTGAATAGGCACTTCCTCTCCAAGGGGAGTTGGCTCCTAATTTTCCTCTTACCACTACTGGAAGTCTTTGAATGGCAATATCACAGCTTGTACCTTTTCACAACAGGAAAGTGTGACATCCACAATCTTGGCACAAGTGGAGGAAAAGTTCTATGTGTCAATTTCTATATAAGGACCAGGAAAATGATTTCTATAGTGTAGACAATGATGTAATCATCAGACTCAAGGCTGGCCTTCAGCCAGGGAAAATTCCTAGCTATATCAAAGCCTCACTGATCTACCAAAGACCCCCGAAGAAAGGCAACACTTAGAGTGTTGAGCAGATACATTGTATAAACTCTATTTAAACCCAAAGAAATGGGCCCTAGGGACAGCAAGACTGCCTGTGGTGAGTATGCTCATTGTAGAGGTGTTTTCCTGATTGTTTAGGAGATTTAGGCCTTACATTTAGGGTCAGTTCTCACAAAAATGCTCAAATTAGCAGCAGAAAATAGTCAAGGACAAAATCTGATAGGTAGCTTCAGTTGTCTAATAATCAGAGGTGAAGGATCAGTTTTGTAGTTTTGTTTCATTTTATTTGGTTACTTATTTCTAATTTTTCACAGGTCAATCTGTTGCTTAAAATTTAATAAAAATGCCTGACTGAAAATGGAATAAGAAGATAAGCAAAATATAAGCCT
>NW_006160083.1:105498-122281 GCF_000334495.1 Tupaia belangeri chinensis | reverse complement strand
TAAACTCATGCCGGGTGCGTGTGAGCGCGTGCCCAAGATCCCGAGAGGAGAATGGAGGAGAAGGGATTGCGGCGTGGCCACCCCCTCGGGGGGTGATTTCTCGCTGTCTCTTTGTCTCTGTCTTTCTGGCAAGCGCACACGCCCTATAGCAAAAACCTCTCAGCAAAAAAAGAAAAGATTGCTGACTAGATGGCCCACCATGGCATCTATCTTAGAAGGCCAAAAAATGGAATACATGCCTATGCTTTAGGCAGAATGAGGAGAGAATGACAAAAATAAAAGAAAAAGACTGTAGAAGCTTCTGGAGTACTCAATCTCAGCTTGGAGACAGAAAGTGAGTCAATCTTCTGAATGCAGAGAGAATCCAAAGTTCTCCCCTCTGTGGGGGAGAAGATGAGAGAAACTCTCTTCTGAAACTTTGAATTCTACACTCCCACCTCAGATACAGCACTCCCCAAATGCACGAAAGCAAAGGAACTGGCAGGAAACTAACATTCATTGCAGGGAAACACATAGATAGGCCACATCAAAGAAAACATCACACTCCCCTCTCTACTCCACGCCCCAAGAGATGACACCACCTAGAGTCGACTGGCAAGTGGAGCACAGAAAACCATTAGGCCAGACAACTTAGCAACTCCACAGTCCTGTGGGAGTGGAGGGAAGGGTACAGAGTAAAGGAAACGCATAGATCTGGAGAAATGGGGTAAACACCTCCAATGACTAAAGCCTCACAGCTCCTGCATTATAACAGAGACCAAGAACTCTGTGTATCTCTACCATCCAGGTGTTTGGGAGTGTTACCCCTAATGAAGACTGAGGAATTTGGACACTTTACCAGGATTAGCTGGTGGTACTATACTCTCCCTCCCATGAGATCCAAGTTGTGGGGAGTGGCTACCTGCCCTCTCTGAGGCCACCTACAGCACAGTTTTGCAGTTCAAGTTTCTTCTTGAAACTTCTAAGTACAAATAAAGGAAAGGGGAGGAGCACCTGATAGGGAGGGATCAGGGATGCTCTCCCCCACCCCCCCAGGTTAGAGGGGAGAAGACAAGGCATTGCCCCAGACTAGCTTCTAATCCTGGAGTTCACAACCCAGCTACTCAACTGCAGCACAAGTATGCTTAACGCCACCATCAATCCCTGAGCTTTACAGGTCAGCCTTGCATATTCTGCCTGCCAGACTTTGCCAAGAAATCAAAGAAATATTGGAAATGGAATTCAGAATATTTTTTCTTTTGAGAGATTTTGCTATAGGGCACGTGTGCTCACTGGAGACACACAGAGAGACAGAGAGAGACAGAAAGTAAGAATCACCCTTCAGGTGGGATGGTGATACTTCAATCCTTTCTTCTCCATTCTCCTCTCAGGATCTTTGGCATGCACACACATGTGCCTGGCATGAGTTTTAAGTCACCAGGACCAGGACTTGAACTGCAGTAAACTATATGGGAGTCCAGCAAAGTAACCATTATGCTATCGGCTGGTTCCAGACTTCAAAATATTAATTGTAATGAACTCAGGGAAATGCAAAAGAAAACAGACAATTTCAGGAGATAAATAAAACAAATCATGACATGGAAGAGAGGTACAATATATAGAGAGAGACATTTAAAAATAAAGTCAAACAGAAATCCTGGAGATGAAGAATACAGTAAAGGAACTTGAAAATTCTGTAGGAAGTAACAATAACAGACTAGACCATGCAGGGGAAAAAAATCTCTGAATTTGAATATACAATCTTTAAAATTATCCAAACTGTCAAAAAGGAACGAAAAAGTAGCATTAAAAATGAAGAGAACACAAGAAAATTATGGAACACAATCTGATGACCAAATAGCTGCATAATGAGTATACCAGAAGATGAAGCGATTAGTAAAAACGCAAGACGACTATTCATGAAATATTATCTAAACACTTCCCAAATCTAAGAGAGTTACAGACATCCAAATCTGGGAAGTCCAAATGACTCTAAATAGATTCAAAATAAGATCTTCATGAAGGCACATTATAATCAAAACTTCAAAGGTCAAAGACAAAGAGAAAGTCTAAAAATGGCTAGAAATAAGCACGAAGTTACCTGTAAGATACTCCAGACTAACCGCAAACTTCTCAACCTCTCAGGCCAGGAGAGAATGAGAGAACATGTTCAAAATTATGAAAGGAAAACAGTTTCAAACAAGAATACTATACCCAGCAGAACTTTCTTTCGAATTTAAAGAAAAAAAAATCATGTTCAGGTGAACAAAAACTAAAGGAATTCATAAATATTAGACTGACTTTTCAAGAAATACTTAAGGGACTACTATATCTGGAAATGAAAGGAAGATGAATAGCATCATGGAAGCACATGAAGCTATAAAACTCACCAGCAGAACAACTACACAAAAGAGATGAGCCAGTAGATGGTGTAGCGGTTACATCTCTGGACTCTCACATGGCCAACTGTGATTTGAGTCCCAGACACGGTGGCTTCAAAATTACACCAATCACACCCACAGTGCATGTATGTACAAGATCCTAGGAGAAAAATGGAAAAGAAGGGACTGTGGCATGGCCATCCCTCCTTTGGGTGATTTCTCACTTTCTCTTTCTTTCACTGTCTCTGTCCCTTCTCTCTCTCTGGCAAGCACACAAGACCTAAGGCAAAAACCTTAAAAAAAAAAAAAGATACATACTTTATTTAGCTCTTCCATTATGGAAATATACAAAATAGCAAAGAAACAATAACAGAAGAAAAAATAAGAAAACATACAACAATAAGAAAAATAAAAAAATGGCGGATGTAAATTTGTACATATTAGTAATATCAGTGAATGTATAAGTATTAAGCCCTCCAATCAAAAGATATAGGTTGGCTAAGTGGATAAAAAACTTAAGAGCCCTCTCTATATGCTATTTACAAGAAACACAATTCACTGGTAAAGACACACAGAGACTCAGAGTGAAAGGTTGAAAAATGTCACTCCATGCAAGTGGAAAACAAAAACAAAAAACAGGTGTGCCATTCTTATATCAAACAAGTTAGACTTCAAGATAAAACCTGTAGAAAGAGACAATGTAGGCTATTAAGTATTAAAGGATCAACTCACCCAGAAGATGTAACAGATATAAATGTGTACGCACCCAACATCAGAGTACTTAAACACATAAAGCAAAAAATTTTAGACCTTAAGGCACGTGTAGATTCTAGCACATTTATTGTAGAGGATTTCAACAGTTCACTCTTAGAATTTGATAGATCTCAACAAAAAATAGACACTGGAGTTAAATGATACCATAAACCAAATAAATCTGATATTTATAGAACATTTCACCCAACAAAGAATACACAGATTTTTGGGACCAGCAGATGGTGAAATGGTTACATCACTGACTCCCATGTAGTCAATGTGGTTTGAGTCCCGGACCTGGTGGCTTAAACTCACACAAGTTGGGTGCATGTGTGTACATGCCCAAGATCCCGAGAGGAGAAAGGAGAAGGGATTACGGCATGGCCATCCCTCTGGGGGGTGATTTCTTGCTTTCTGTCTCTCTGTCTCTCTTTCTGGTGGGCGCATGCACCCTATAGCAAAATCCTCTCTCTCTCTCTCTCTCTTTCTTTCTCTCTCTCTCTCTTTTTTCCACTGGTACATGAAACAATTCTAAAATTGACCACATTAAAAAAATGTGAAAGAATACAATTCATCTCTAGCATCTTCTCTGACCATAAGGAATTAAACTTGAAATCAATAACAGTAAAACTCTTGAAAATACTCAAATAAAAGAGAACTAAATGACTTTCTTCTAAAATATTTTTAATCTACTGAAGAAATTAAGAATGAAATTTAAAAATTTCTTGAAGCAATAACAAAAATACGAAACTCCAGATCCTACAGTAAAGTCAGTACTAAGAGAGGAGTTTATAGCAGTAGTGCTCATAAGAAAAAATAGAAGGATGACAACATAACAGTGCATCTCAAGGAGCTGGAAAAACAAGAATAAGCTAACCAGGAAACTAACTGAAGAAAGAAATAGTAAAGATCAGAGTGGAAATAAGTGAAATAGAGAGCAAAATAGTAATAAAAAAAATCAACAAAACCAAACTTTGTTCTTCAACAGGATAAACAAAATTGACAAACTATTAACTAGTTTAAGAAAATAAATGGGAAGACCAGATGAATAAAGTACAAAATGAGAAGAGGACAGTAAAACAAACAGCCTAGAAATACAAAAATCATTAGGGAATATCATGAGCAAATATAGGCTAACAAACTGGACAACCTAGAAGATATGAACATAGGTAGTATATCTGCATTGAATCAGAAAGCTATGGAGTCTGAATAATCCAATAATGAATAATGGCACTGAATCAGCAAGTCTCCAAACAAACTAAAATCCAGGCCTAGAAGGCTTCATTGCTAAATTCTACAGATCCCTTTAAAAATAATTAACACCAATGCTTCGCAAACTATTCCAAAAGGTCCATATTGAAGGAATCATTTGAAACTCATTCTATGAGGCCACTATCATTTTGATGCAAAAATCCAAATAGACACACACACACATATGCAATCTACAGACCAATACCCCTTATGGATATAGATGCATAAGTCCTCAACAAAATACTAACAAACTGAATCCAACTAAATATTAAGAAGATTATACAGTAGAGACTGGAAGACTGGAGGACATAAAAAAATTGGAAAGTGTTATGGATGCTGGAGACAAAGTGGAAGGAGAGTGGGAGAGGGAAGAGTGCAGGAAGGGAAATTTGGGAAAAATGAAGAAGTAAGACATTTGTGGGTCACAGATATGGTTTGTTACCCATTGGTGATATCATGTTAGCATTCTCAACTCACCTGCTGGTGGGTAAAATCTCTTTCCAAACTAAATGATGTATAACAAATGAATGTATAAATAATAAAAATAATAATAATAAAAAGAAGATTATACAACATGACCAAGTAGAATGTATCTTAGGGATGCAAGGATGGTTCAACATATGCACTACAATAAATGTAATATATCACTTTAACGGAAGAAAAGACAAAATCCGCTATCCTATCAGTTGAGGAAGAAAAACCATTTGGCAAAGTTGAACATCCCTTCATAATTAGGACTCAAAAAAATCAGTAGGCAAAGTACATTTCTTAACACAACAACAACAAAACAACAAACACACAGCTCACATACTAAATGAGGAAAAGTTGACATGTTTTCTCCTCAAAAATGAATGGATGGGGACCAGCAGTTAGTGTAATGGCTATGTCGCTGGACTCCCATGTAGTCGACTGCGGTTCGCGTCCTGGACCCGGTGGCTTAAAACTCACGCCAGGTGCATGTTCGTGCGTGCCCAAGATCCCGAGAAGAGAATGGAGGAGAAGGGATTGCAGGGCGGCCACCCCCCCCGGGGGGTGATTTCTTGCTTTCTGTCTCTCTCTGTCTGGCTGGCAAGCACATATGCCCTATAGCAAAAACCTCTCCAAAAAAAAAAATAGAAGGATGTCCACTTGTCTGCTGCTATTCAATACAGTACCAGAAGTCCTAGCCAATACAGTTAGACAAGAGATTTAAATATAGGTATCCAAATTGGATAGGAAGAAATGGAAGTGTCCATATTTGTGGATGACATGATATAGACAAACCTAAAGGATACACCAAAGTCTCTTGGAAATGATAAACAGATACAGCAAAATTGCAGGATATAAATTCAACTTGCAAAAATGTATAGAATTTTGGCACCCTATCAATGAGCAAAATGAGGAAGAAATTCAGAAATAGTTCCATTTACAATAGCTGCACAAAAACGATATATTTAAGAATGAATCTAACCAAAGAAGTAAAATATTTCTACTATGACAATAATATAGAACTGAATAAGAAACTGAAAAACATACACACACATACACACACACACACACACACACACACACACACATATACACACAGAAAGACATCCCTTGTTCATTAATTGGAAGACTCAACATAGTTAAAAATGCCAGTATTACCCAAACTGATGTGTAAATTCAATGCAATTTCTATCACAATTCTAGTGATAGTCTTCATAGAAATAGAAAAAAATCGTAATATTTGTCTGGCATCACAAAAGGCAAGTATTACCAAGGCAATACTATACAAAAAGAGTAAAGTTGAAGACTATTTGACTTTAAAATATACTACAAAGCCATAATAGCCAAAACAGCACGGTAGTGACACAAAAACAGACACAAAAATCAAGGCAACAGAGAATCCAGAAGTAAACACAAAAATATTCAGCCAACTGATTTTTGACAAAGGGCACAAGACAATCCAGTGGAGAAAAGACAGTCTTTTTAACGAGTATTTTTTGAAAAACTGGATAAAAATGCAACTAGAGAAAGGAGCAGATGGTGTAATGTTACATTGCTGGACTCCCACATGGCTGACTATAGTTTGAGTCCTGAACTCAGTGGCTTAAAACTCACTCTGGGCGCGTGTACATGTGTGTTGATAGGAGAATGGAAGAAAAGGGATTGTAACCAAGCCACTTAGGGAGTGATTTCTTGCCTTCTGTCTCTGTCTCTCTGGTTAGCGCACACAACCTATAGCAAAAACCTCTCTTTTAGAAAAAGAAAAAAATGTGCTTTTACCAAGGATCCACTGACATGGCATCACACCAAAACTATGAAGAAAGTTGCCTGGATCATCATTGAGAAGTATTACACATGTCTGGGCAATGGCTTCCACGTGAACAAACACATGTGCAAGATCACCATCATTCCCAGTAAGAAACTTTGCAACAAGAGAGAAATTCAGAAACAGTTCCATTTACAATAGCTGCATAAAAATAATATATTTAAGAATGAATCTAACCAAAGAAGTAAAATATTTCTACCATGACAATGAGATAGAACTGAGAGCAGGCTGTGTCACACATCTGTTGAAGTGCATTCAGAGAAGCTCTGTGAGAGGCATCTCGATCAAGCTGCAGGAGGAGGAGAGAGAAAGGAGAGATAATTATGTTCCTGAGGTCTCAGCCCTGGATCAGGAGCCCATTTAAGTAGATCCTGACACTAAGAAAATGTTGAAGCTTTTAGATTTTAGCAGTCTGTTCAACCTGCAGGTCACTCAGTCTACAGTTGGAATGAATTTCAAAGCACCATATAGAGCTGTTTGAATCTTTCTTTTTCTTATTTTTTTCTTTTTAAAATTTTTTTGCAAAGAAAGTTTTCATTTCTTTTTTAGAATAAAGATTTAGTGCACAAATACAGCCCAAAGCCAACAGAAAAATAGCTTTGCCCTGTCATTTCCCTAAGAAAGCACTGGAGTTACTCAGATAGGTCAAAGGGGGAGGGGAATGCAATCCTCTGAGTTCTAGCTTCATGAAAGGACCACGTTAAACTATGTACATCGATTTGATGTGCAAGTGTGCAATAAATATGCACACATACATTCCTATCTGCTTTACATCATTCCAGAGTATTCAGAGTAGATCAAGCTGGGAAATGTGAAAAGGCCATAACAGTGAGAAGGAAAAAAAAGGATACAATGGTGAATCTTTCTAATGTACTGTAATATTTTCAATAGACTTGGGACAACAATAAAAAGAAAGAAGGAAGGAAGGAAGGAAGGAGAGAGAGAGAGAGAGAGAGAGAGAGAGAGAGAGAGAGAGAGAGAGAGAGAGAGAGAGAGAGAGAGAGAGAGAGAGAGAGAGAGAGAGAGAGAGAGAGAGAGAGAGAGAGAGAGAGAGAGAGAGAGAGAGAGAGAGAGAGAGAGAGAGAGAGAGAGAGAGAGAGAGAGAGAGAGAGAGAGAGAGAGAGAGAGAGAGAGAGAGAGAGAGAGAGAGAGAGAGAGAGAGAGAGAGAGAGAGAGAGAGAGAAAGAAAGAAAGAAAGAAAGAAGGAATTAGAGAGCCGAGAGCTGCAAGGCAGCTCAATGCACCCTGCCACAGGGTGGTGCTCTGACTGTGGCAACTGCTAAAGGGCTGCCCCTGGGGAGCCAGCGAGGCACCACTGGTCCCTTAAACGTCTTCTCAAGTTTATTCTAAGTTAAAAGGAATGACTACCATTTTCCCGAGCTATGGCAGTCAGACTTGGTAGTGAGAACAACTCTACAAAACTCCCAAAACTGCCAAGGATTGTGCAGATTTTGATAGATTATGCCTTCATCCACACTCAGCACTGATAATATTATCAGAGGAGACAGGAAGGATGGGAGAAACAAGCACCCGAACAGGACATTCACACCACAGTCCACCCATCTCAGTCATTCTGGATCATTGTCATGTAAACCTGGCTTATACAAAGAAGCTCCAAGATATGTACGTGGAGTTTTGCCAGTGGATTCAGTTGTGTTACTATCACTGTGCCACTCTTTAGCCTCAAAACAACAACAAAAACCCAAATAATTTTCAAGGAAAGTTGATAAATAAAATCAGCTAAAATTTTAGAAATAAAATCTAATATCTATATAATGGAATGCAACTTTACAAAAAAAGAATAAGTAATTGAAATATACAACAACATAGATAAATCAGAAAATAATTATACTGCATGGAAGAAGCCAGACAAAAAGAATACATTCTATATGATATACTTTGTATACAAGTACTGAAAATGAAAAAAAAAAATGCAACTAGCTCCTCTTTTCTGACCATTTACAAATATAAACTCAAATGGATTAAAGACCTAAAACACTGGAGAGACACTTTAGGATATTTGAGTAGGCAAATATTTCTCTAATAAAAGAAAGGCCAATAACACCAAAAATAGAAAAAATTAACTACATTCAGCTTTAGAAGCTTCTGTACAGCAAAGGAAACAATAGACAACCCACAGAACAGGAGAAAAATATTTGAAAACAATACTCATGTAAGGAATTGACAGCCAGAACATATAAGAAACTCAAACAGCTCACCTGCCCCCCCCTCAAAAAAAAAGAACAAAAGAAAAATGGAAAAAAAAAAAAAACCAAAGCCAAAAACCTCACAATCCACTAGAAATATAGGCAACAGAACTGAACAGAAAACTCTCAAAGGAAGACTTGAACGGCAAAAAGCATATGAAAAAAATGTTCAACAACTTTTACCATAAGGAAATGCAACTCAAAACCACAGTGAGATATCATGTAACACATCAGAATGGCTATGATTAAAAGGGGGAAAAAAGAATAACAATTGCTGACAAGGTTGGGGAGAAAAAAATCCTCATGCATTGCTGGTAGTAATTTAAATTAGTCAGCCACTATGGAAAACAGTATAGGGGTTCCTCAGAAACCTAAAGTTTGAACCACCATATGATTTAGCAATGTCACTACTGAGTATAAACCCAAAGGAAAGGCAATCACACACCTGGAAAGAGAGGCATTTGCACATCCATGTTTGATGCAGCATTATCCACAGAAGCTAAGTCACTGAACTAACCTAAGTGCCTAAGAACTGATAAATGAACAGGGAAAATATGAGGCATACACCCAATGGAACAGTACTCAGTCACAAAGAACAACGAAATCCTGTCACTTGACACAAATAGATGAATCTAGAAGACATATTACTGTTAGTCGAATAAGCCAGAATATGAAAGATAAACACTTTATGTTCCCACTTAACATATATCCAACTCTATGGTGGGAACCAAAGATTCAAAAGGAGAAATAGAGAATAATGATAGGTATCAGAAATTTTTGTTTTGTTTTGGGAAGGGGTCCTGAGAAATAGTTAAGAAAGACAAGAATACATATAAATATGCGAAAGAGGCTATGAACTAGTGCTCTACTGCAGAGTAAAATATAAGGTCAATTTAATACATCTTTTCAAAAAAAATGACTAGAATTATTATCAAATGTGCACAACACAATGTAACATTTGATGTGGAAAAAGACAAGTATGTATATATCCTTGATTTGATGCATCTATATGCTTCTTTTACAAAGATCATTCTGTACCTTATAAAGGTACATATTAAATGTATGTAAACCTGAAATTTTGATTCAACAAGAGATAGAAGAATCTCAGAAATCAAGATTTTAGTGATGATGGGGCTGGCAAGTAGTGTGGGTAAGGCACCGGACTCCCAAATGGCTGACCGTGGTTCAAGTGTCAGACTTGGTGGCTTGCTTTTTTGCTCTCCCTCTCACCCTTCCTCATCTTCCCCTCCCCCATCCCATCTCTCTGCCTGTCTCTGGACAAATTAAAGAGTAAGATAAATAAAATTTTTAAAATATTGTAGTGATGAAGCAATTCTTATTGACAATGGGCAATCCTACTGTTTTTGTAAGAGTAGATCAGGGGACCTCAATAAATAACCAAGTTAATTACATAGAATGAGGCACAGAGGTTCATTCTCATATTGTTCAGCTAACACAGACACTGACCAACAAATTGTACTATGCAAGATATTTAGGTTCTTGTTTAGGTCACCCTGAGTACACTAGGCAGGTAACATATCACTTATTGCCACCCATTTTCTACTCACACACAAATTGGAAATGAAAAACAGATTTTTAAATACATGGTTCTGTTCTACCAAATACCAAATAAAAGTTCTCATGTTCATATGATCCTACTTAATGATTCTTGAAAGCAAATTTAGAATTAGAGACAATTAGAACAAAACATTAGGAGAATAAGTTGTAAAACAATTTATTTCAAGTTACAAGAAGATTTTCTCACTGAAGCAGGCCAACTATTCTTTTATTGTTTTGGTATTTTGGAAGAGATTTAAGGAAGTAAGACCAAAGACTGAAATTCTACAAGCATTTTAGTCTCCAGTCCAAGACAGCTGTTGGGTGATATCACCCACTGTGAAAACAGCCGTGCGTGGAGGGAATTAGCAGATGAAAAGCAAGAACACTTGATATGGGGTGTGTAAACGTGCTTGCTCTGTCTCTTTCTATTCTCTTTATAGACAGACACACCTAAAAGTGAAGTTACATATGTGGATGTTTACATCAAGTATAAAGGATACAAGAAAGGGTTCAAGACATGAAAAATGGTAGAAGAAGATAAACATTTCAAGATTCAGATCGTGTTGCTGCCCGAAATCACAGAGTCTCTAAGGAAATAGCTGGAAGGGCTATTCACCTCTCAGCTTCCCTCCAAAGAATAAAGAATTTGCTATGAGCAAAAGAAGTGCCAAGAAAATGCCAATGTGTGTCACAGTAACATCTTTTTTAAGGCTGCACATAGACTTTGGAAATGTGAACCTTTGGTTACAGTGAGCACAGTAAGCCTTGAGGGTTTGAAATGAGGTTCTTTAGAACTGAGGGAAACCTGAGAGGAGAACAACTTAAACACTCAGTAATTAGAAAATGCATTGATATCAGAGACTCATTGGCAATGACCGGCAGAGGCAACCTTTCCATGGCACCTGACGTACACGCAGAAAAATGGAATCCTTGAAACCGTGTTTGGAAATGACTTCTCTGGAGACAGAGACAGCAACTGCTGCAAGGAGGAGGGGAGGACAAAAGGCAAACTAAAGGGAGATGTTGTAATCGAGAAGGGCTGGCGAGAACAAATGGAAGAACAACATTTAATTTTCCTGTTTCAGACAAAACAACCTTCAAAGACCACCTTCCTCCTCGTTGGCAGGATTAAGTTGCTTAGAATAACCACCAATGTATTATACATATTAAAACTCTCCTTTCTGCATTTATAATTTTCATAAAGGCAGCTTCCTGCAAACTTAAGGAATGAATGTAAGATGATGCTCCTTGGGAGGTTGTAAAGACAATCTAAGAACAAGTCATTTCAGAGTAACAAACTTCACAGCCGGAGATAGAATAATTTCCATTGCACAATGCATGCACCCCTGCAGGTCTCATTGTTTCACTCTTACCCAGTTGTGTCATTACTCGATTGACCTCATCGGAGAAATCATTGTTTAAAAACTGAACATAAATGGTGAAATAGTCTCCTACTTTCTGTTTCCAGGATAATAGCTTCCCTCCCCCACACTGCACCACAGAAGGGCTAGACCCAAATGGCTGATGAACTGCTGCAAACAGTCTGACAGTCCCAGGGAGAGGAACAAGAATAAAAATAACTAGCTGATTACCAATAGGGAGCAAATTGGCCACTTGAGAATTCAGTGGCTAGAATGACAAATGAGAAAATAAAAATCCTCATCAAGGGACTAGACTTTCTGATTAGTCCAAGAGCTGATGACCTCCTCTCCCTCCCTGCTGGGTGATGATTTACATCTGATTGGACATCATTTTGTATTTGGGGCAGTCATTTCTAAAACGGTGTTTGGAAGACTTTGAAGTACTTAATTATAACCAGGAGGCATTTGGGGCCGACCAGTGAAATGGAAGATGCTCTGTGTTGAGGCTTATGGAATGTTCATTTATAGGAGGATCCCACGTCTGGTTAGTTTGGTCTGGTTTTTCATTCCCTCACCCCATAAGGCAGCCTTCCAAGGTTTTCTGGACTCTGGAAGAAAATTAAAATGAAAGAAGTATTTTTGGCCAAGGGATTCACATTCAAGACAGACCCCAGGATGGATAGACTGGGCTTTCCGTTAATAGTCGATTACTGAAAATATAAATAATTTGGGACTCCTTTAAAGGGAGGTCATTTTTATTAGTCTTGATATGATCTAATTCAGCAAAGGGAAAGAATATATAATGAACCAGAGACATGCTTAGTGGTGCTAAGTCACATACGCATGAAGAGATAAGAGGACCATCAACCACTAGTCCCCAAGTGGACGTAGCCATATGAGCTATAGGACTTACAGATGAAAAGTGAGGAAGAGAAATTAAGTAATTGGGATAGGATTCAGGAGCGAAGGGTTTGAAGCAAGGATAGAACTACAGTAATTTCTGGGTGGGAATCACTTGAATGAATGATAGTACCTTTTTTTAAAATTTATTTATTTTTTTTAATGATGGTCTGTTTTGAGCAAAGTTATTTTGAGTCCAGAAGTCTGGAAAAATGAGACTGGACATAGTTTAGTGTGTATGAATGAGCCTTTAATACCTGGAAGAGAATTTAGTTCTTAAAAAGGAACATTAAAGGTTCTGAATAGAGTTAGAACTCTTGTTAAAGGTCTATTACCTTCCACAGAGAGAAGCAGAGAAACAATATTTTCTGGAATTTTACTAACAGGCAAAATCAATTTGCCAGCCATTTTGATTCTGCAGTGGTTTGGGAGGCCATTGTAGAGGAAGATAGGAACTAGCACAGTACCTGACACATAAAAAGACTTAACACATATTGCTTAAAGGATGAATTAATCTGAACTATAGAGAACCAGAATAAGGTTTCCTGGAACAGAAGAGGAAGACATGAGGTTATTCTAGCCATTCGAGAGGCATCAATGAATAAGTAAAAGAAAATCAGGCTGGGAGGTATGTAAACTTTAGCATGTAAGTTCACCTTCTTTGGTCTGTATTCCTTTACCCCAAATATACACAATTACTGTATAGTAAAAGAAAAATTTAAATGACAATAAAAAGGCAAGGGAGAGTTTCATGAAAGGGCTTCAATTCCAGAAGTTTCCTGTATAAGTTTTTTGGGAAAGAAATGACATACATAGCTTGTGTCAGATTTCTTAGAGGAGTTCATGACCCAAGATAAGGTTAAGAACCTCTGAATTATATCCTTTTTAAACTATTATAAAAGTTTGTGATTCTGAGGTTCCAAGGATGATTTTCCTTGCTGGAAAGACAATTGAAATATTTGACACCACAGCTGTGCCAATTTTGTCACCTTGGAGGAGGCCTGGGGCTGACTGCTTTGACTGAAATGAGGAGGAAAAGATGTTGTTCCTGCCAACCTGGCCTCAGATTTCTCAGCAATTTAAGGAGCACTATTGATCTGATCATCCGTGCTGGGTTGTAATTGACCACTGAACGAGACAAATCACTGAAAAGCACTTGCTCTGATCAGAACATGACATTGGCAACATGTAACCTCTAACATAGCCCTTTATGTACACCCCTCCCTCCCCCCTTATTCTGCTTCCTTTTTTAAATGGGCATGTTCACAGAGGCCTGTGTCATAAGGTTACTGGAAAGAATAAATAGAAGATTATAAGGAACAAGCATTTGAGAAAATGATACACTTAGGTTCTTACAGCTAATCTTCCAAACAATATGCAATAATAATTTTGTGAAGTGGACTCACTCAGTAATCACTCTGATTTGGGGACTTGTTAACTGGTCAGTTAACATGAACAGTTGAAGATATTATTATTCTCCAGAAGCTATTGTCAGTGTAAGACTCCAGTATGGGAAGCTAGTCCTGGCATTTCATAAGGCAAGATTCATACTAATGATTTTTGGCTTAATGTATTAAGGAGCAGAAATTTTTTTAAAAATAAAGGACTTACAATGTCATAAGAAAAACTGAAGATTCAATTTTAATCAACATAAATTGTGTTTTATAATTATTTTCATAAACTCAACTGTTTCTCTTGATTTATACCAAAAAGAAATACATTGTGCTAAGCTGATTCATATTATCCAGAAAAAGAACTTATATCATATTTTAACCTAATAATAATAAACTGCAGATGTCAACTTATAAGAAAAAACATACAGTGAAGAATAGATATTATTGGATGAGAAAATTTGCTTATAAATGTATTTTTTTCTTTCTAGATAGTACTTGCCATATTTAATTAAGAGAAATTTTAAAAAACACAGAAATTAAAAGATCCACCTAAAATAGCAATGTTATGCATAATGGCAATAAAATTGTCTATGATGAACCTTTTCTTTTTGTTCTTCCTTCTCTCTTTCAACTTCTGAAGTGTTAATGATGCTCTCTATTTCCCATTGGCTACCCTAAACTGAGAGAAGACAATTTTTCCCAAGAAAGTGCATTAAGATCTCCAACTTACTTCACTTATACAGTCCTACAGAAAGTACAATAATACGTCAAGATCACTTTATTTAGCACCCACCACTCTAGACTTGTTCACACCTTACTATTTCCTGTTTCTTCAGCATGAAAATAGATTTTTTTAACTCTATACTTATCTTTCTTCCATTGGCAATAATAATAGTAATAAAATATCCTTTCATACTACCCAATCTGTCTTACATTGAGAATAAGAATATTTCTAAACACAGTAACTGCTTCCAATTGCTTAGAATAGAAAAAGACAATGAAATCTACAGATTAACCAGAGTCTAATACAATGGCATAAAGTGTTATATATTTTAATTTATGAAATGTTTAGCTCAATCCCTCATGGTATCTGGTAATAGGAAGTAACCAATAAAAACTTCTTAAGCTAAAAGTTGGCCTAAGTTTCAACCATTCTGCATCTGGATCTTGCAAGGTACTCCATGGTGTATCCCCAATGGGGTTTCTGAGGCTTGTTGAATGGATCTTTACTTGTATCATTGCTAATATTGTGAAGAGAGGTGGTTCAATTTTTGTTGATATTTATTATTCTAAGAACAATTATTGTATATAATAGATTTATTTCTCTGTGCTTTTCCTCTTTTTAACAAACTGACTTGATTCTTCTGGGGTAGAATATGGAGTAGAACTGGGTCAGATTCTTCTTATACTGAACACCAAGGGGAAAACATGGAGACAGTTCTGAAGGATATAAACTAGGGTTATTGCTACTGAATTCTCGTTGACTTTCTAAGGATGAGAGGATCTGACTATAGGTCATTTACTCAAATAAAAACATACACAAAGACACTTATTAAATGCCTTTAGCCATTTAGGTTATGACTTGCTTAAAATGCCAACACCACTTTAATTTTCTGGACATAGCAACATGGACATCTTCACAGCAAGACCGTGAGTATGCATTAGTTATAAAATAGGTGTTAATTAATCCTATATTATGGTTAGAATAACTGCCTGAAATGTTGGGAATTCTGTGGTGGTTATTCTTTGTCATCTGAAGCACAGCACAGTATTTTCACTGGTCTCCCCAAAATTGTTTCTATCTGTGAGGATAAATTCTCACTGTGATGTGCTGTTACCTCTTTAAAGTTTAATGGTGCCTTATTGTTCCCTATCAGGGGCTCCAGAGAGTTATCTTGGCTTCTGAATCAATCTTTTTTTGGAAGAGATCTTTTGTTATAGGGCACATGCACTCACCAGAGAAAGAGAGAGACAGAAAGAGAGAAATCATCCCTTGGGGGCCATGGCTACACCACAACCCCTCCTCTTCCATTCTCCTCTTGGTATTTTTGGCACACAAGCATACACACCTGGTGTGAGTTTCAAGTCACCAGGTCTGGGACTTGAACCACAGTCACCTATGTGAGAGTCCAGTGACATAACCATTATGCCATCTGCTGGTCCTTTGAACCAATCTTAAGGGCTCCTGAAATGTATGCAAAACTCTAAGAAACTATGCTCCTTATTCTTTCATAATTATACCTTCCGACAAGTGTAGTTTTCCCCATTTCACAGATAAGGAAACTAAGATGTAACGAAGTTAATCAGTCATCCACAATGTTATAGCTAATGTGTGGTCAACCCAAATCCATCCCAGTGGTTTGAAATCTTCAAAGCTTTCTACCAGGTTCCTAGTTGACCTGTACTCCCACAGGTCTAAACTTGGAAGTTCTCACAACAGTGATAGACGTAGTGGGGGATAGGATGGTGGCACAGTGCTAAAATGTGATGTTCTGCAAGGCCGATTCACTTGGAAAAGTTCCACATTCATATCCAGAGACTTGCTTGAATACCCTAGACACATACACTAATGATCCAGGGCTGGCTGAAAGTGTGTGTGGTGGGGATAGATGGTGTTGATGGTGTTATCTCTCTCTCTCTCTCTCTCCATCCCTCCCTCTATTGCTCATTGAAGAAGTAAATAAACTTAAAAAAAAAAAAAAAA